>NW_007579366.1:124675-164979 GCF_000690725.1 Stegastes partitus | reverse complement strand
TCGATTACAGATGATAGCAGATTTTTATTTTAAATTTCACCGTTGGTAGAATAATAATTAGATTATCATTGCACAAGGACAGAAGTTTCACTGTTAAAGAACAAATAAGTAAACTAGGCTACTAGTTATCTGAATGACTGATAAGCTTCCTGTCAATTCAGATGTAGTCTTTTCTTGATCAGTCAAAGTTTTATACCTCCCTTGACATCCTGTCCAATCTCACATGAAGGACACCTTTTAAAGCATGTACTGCGGCTCTCTGTCACTATGATGTATGAATGAATCAGAACATTAATTTAAAAGTGACGGATGTCTGACTGACAGAATATGGTCACTTTACCAGTGTGGTATCTGCTGTTCCAACTCATGTGTTTGACATATTTAGGTCTGCAGGAGATTCTCTGTTTCGAGACGTGTAGGTGCTGCCGGGGATTCTGAGTTTAAAGAACCGGGCTTGTCTGTTAAGAGAATTATCTGCTTCTGTGGTTATGACCTATATGTTCTGTCTTAGCCCCACGTAACCCGCCCCTATACAAGCCAGTAGTTATTCAAGAGGGTGATTCTTTTTGGCTTTGAATCCTCTCACAGGCATATTGTACTTGTATAATTAAACTTTTTGTATGTCAACAAGAAGGTATCTGTGGAGAATGTCTTCATCATCGCTACACAATAAACAACACCAGATTAATGAAGCCACACATGTGACATATCTCCTGTCTGAAAAGGGTTTAAGGAAATAGAAGCTTTAATGTTTCCTTCCTACACCACTTCTGCTCTCTGTAATTGGACCCTTAAAGCACTAAGAGGTTGTTAGCACGCCTATTTTTTTGGATTGCTCATATTAATGCTTTTAAAATTGAATCACTGAACGTTGCCTCTAACTCATTCAAACAAAGCACACAATGCTAATATTACAAATTTTTACACCGACTCACAAACACTTTAAAACAAGAATAAAGGTTCAGGTTTAAAATGTACTTTAAGCGTCCTTGAATATCTGCTTCATAAACATACTCACATGAAAGCTTCTTGTCCATGAACCTGAAAAAAATAAAAACATAAAGTCTGTCAGTCCTGGAGGCTAGCTAATGTTAGCTTGTTGCTATTGCACACAATGTAGCAGAGCTGAAGTCCGGGAACCACTTTAGTTATTTCAAACACGAAACATTTTCAAAATTTACAATTATTTAATTGTTAAAACTCACTTCTTCAGCTCGGGCGGGTGTGCTTTACTCATTTTGCCGGTATTGTCCGAAAGCGTACGTTCTTCGTTTCACAAACCCGCGGAAGGAAAGCGTGCAACGAGGACCCGGAAGTTGAGCGGCGGACTTCCGTCACGGGCTTCCGTAGAGCGCCGCCCCGAGGCCGGGAGGAGGAACAACAGCTAGTCTGCGGATGAGTTAGTGTACTAACGGAGCAAATGCCTAAAATTATTACTGAAGGGACATTTTAAAAACAATTTAGGCTTGACCATGCCTGACAATATAATAACAGAAAATATTAATATTTATAATTTGTGAAATGTTAAATTGATATATTATCTACTTTGAGCACATTTTTTTGTCACATTGAACTTTGAGTCTATGTTTGAACAACAATATTCCAGGAACTATTAAAGATAAAAGCCTGCCATTTTGTATGTCATTTCTCATAATACTGTTGATCCAGAATCAAATAGTTTTTGATTATAGCTGAGTTGAAATATTTTAAAAAAGGCTTGTGCATCACTAGTGACCTCTGCACAGGCACTATATATGGAAATTAGATGTTAGCTATACATTGTGCATTGTGTCTGTGCGATGACAGTATTTCCTATGTCAGTACTTTTACTTATGGAAGAATCTGTGCAATAGTTTTTTTTGGTAAATGACATGTACAATATCGTTATTTTCCACATCCAGAGGAATTCATACAATACTTTAACTTCCACATAAGGATGAACAATAACAACGGTGCTCATGTTTATTGTCTGTTTATTATTCTACTGATCTTCCCTACACCTTTACACCATCCCCTTTGCTGCTGTAACACTACAAAGTCCCTCACTGTTGGATTAAAAAAGGCTTATGTACTTGTAAAATAAACAAAAATCCGATAAAGTGAGCTTGTATTATTCATCTGAATCTCAAAAAGTAAAGTACAATATTTGTCTGAGAAATGTTGATGAAGGTGAACTTCACGTGTATTGTGTTTGGTAACTGATCCACTACCCAGTTCAACAATATTCTTTTTTTTAAAAATCCTCGACTGCACTCACTAAATCAGCAGAAAAAGCCCAAACAAAACATCACTTGAGAACAGTTAAGTTTTAATTATGTCGTCTACAAAGAGCCAAATTCTAATTTACAAAAGACCTTGAAAAATGGAAGCTTCAAAACCTGTTAAATCATGTGTTTACATTTTCACAGTAGCACTTTGAAAACAGTAGCTGAAAATACTTTAGAATAAAAAAAAAGGAGGAAAAGAGGAAAAAAAAAAACCTTATGTTGACTCTAGTTCGCTCACCAAAGCCGCTTATCAAGCGTCGCAGTCACACCGAGGGGCTGTTATCGATTCACCTGTTTGCATAGCGAGTTAAAATGACCCGAGTTCATACCAGGCAAAGACAGGCCTACATAAAAGGCATTGTTTTGGGGTTAAGCATCCATAAAAGCCAAGTTTGTTCAATGTATAGATGATGGAAACGACAACCCAGCTTGAAAATGCTCTATGCTGCCGTCTGAATTCCCCCCTGGTGCCCCAAGTAGACATAGCCAAACCTCCCTCCACAGCGTTGTGACAGAGTTTATTATCATTCTGCAATAATTTCTTTACACCAATTACAATCACCTTGTTCGGTACTGAGCCCAGGATGTAGCAACAGTGCCCCAGAATATTTTTATATAATCAAAATGGCTAAATCAGAAAAGAAAAAACAAGCTGGGCTGCATTATTGTATAATCCAAATATTCTGCAAAAAGGGAAATTTTCATGTTACTGCTTGGAGGTTGTTGTCGTCGTTGCTTCCCATAGCAAAGGAAACCATTTAATGGGGACAGTCGAAAGGGAGGACATGGCCAAGTTAAATACATCATAGCAATAGCAGGCTTATAGCCAAAGTCTAAACCTGGTGAGTCAGACAAGTAGTGCTGCAGATACC
Organism: Stegastes partitus; assembly: GCF_000690725.1. Taxonomy (NCBI): domain Eukaryota; kingdom Metazoa; phylum Chordata; class Actinopteri; family Pomacentridae; genus Stegastes; species Stegastes partitus. The sequence goes on along the minus strand of NW_007579366.1, from coordinate 161,840 downwards.
CTGGTCAAACACACAAGACCGAGCAAGTAAAAAAACACCCGCGGTCCTGCAAATCTGTGAAAAATTATTGCCAAAACTGGAAGAAAAATAAGTTACAGCAGAGAACATGAATGACTTTAACTAAATGAAGCACTGCAGATTTTTTTCTTTTCTTTTTTCAAACATGTGTGGCAGTGCTTTGGCTAGAATTCAACTCGTTTCCCAAAATGCATGTTTGAGCCTAATTAACTTTGTATAATTCTAAATCTGATCGTCTTGACTTTGCAGAAAGGTGCTCGTGGGAAACGAGGTCCTCATCAGGATGAAATAACGACGCGTCAGTGATGGTGGACTAAGAACTGATCAGGCAAACTCAGCATCAGACTGGGTGGGTTTTCTCAGACTGCTGTCAGTGCATTTCATTCAAGGGTTAAAATCAACTTGCAGTCACATTTCAGATTGTGTTTAGTCAACACTGTGTCATATTTATGCTGGAACAAAACTGAAATGTATCTTAAACCAGGCTGCCGAGCAACACACACCCTGAAATCATACTTTGATGGCCACTGTGATGGATTTCAAACAAACTGATTTACATACTGTGAAGTAAAACAAACAAACGTGGCTGCAGAGAACATAGGAAACATGTGAGAATCTGAAGAGAACTATGGTCTTCTGTAGAAAAGTTAACTGTAAACAGGCTAAATAAACACTCCAGTATGGTAGTTTAACAATTAACCATTAGTCTATCCTTTGATATGTTGCTATCAAGCCAACAGCAGGAGTACGAAACAAGATGTTCTGAACGCTCAATCAGTGAACTAGTTACTCAACAAGAATTTCATAGAGATTTCATCACTCTCCACTGTCCAACCCTTCAAGGGAAAAAAAAAAAGGCAATCATTGATGACATTCAAACTGAAACTTCAGGCTTTGCTGGCCTCCAGGATTCTGTCCTCCTCCACTCTGGCTCGCAGATGCTCCTGACAGTGTTCTAGGAATGAGTCCAGTGCTGAGAAGCCCTGCTGGCAGGGCACACAGTGGTAGAGCCGCTGCCTCTTGGAGCCCGGCCATTTGCAGGTGTCCATGTCGCTCTTGCAGACGCTGCAGTGTCGCCTCTTGACGGAGGACTGGTGAAGCTCCACGTGCTCCTTCAGCTGCCACTGCAGAGAGAAAACCTCTGCACAGGAGGGACAAGGAAACTCCCTCTCCTCCTCCTCTTCCTCCTCTTCTTCTTCTTCTTCTTCTTCTTCCTCCTCCTCCTCCTCTTCTTCTTCTTCCTCCTCTTCCTCTTCCTCTTCTTCCTCCTCCACTTCCTCTTCCTCCTCTTCTACTTCATCCTCCTTCACTTCAGGCACTTCTCTACATGTCTGTGATTCATCAACCTTGGGAACTTTCCTGGGCCTCCCTGGACCGGCCTTGACTGTCTTATTACCTGCTACTTTATTTGGTGTGTTCTCTGATGACCTGGAGTCTTTGGTGGGACATCGGACAGACTGTTTGTTTTTCATGGTGGTGAAGCTCCGGGCCGTGTGCTGTCTGTAATGTGCCCTAAGTGACAAATGATGGAAGAAGACTTTGCCGCAGATCTGACATGGATACGTGTCTACTCTCCTCTTGTTGATGACCGGCTTCGACTCTCTCCCGATAGTTTTGTCTCTGCTGTGCTTCTCTTTTCTGTGTACGTACAGTTTGGAGGTGCTCCTGAAAACCATGTCACAAGAGCGACAAGTCAGAAGCTTGTTTTGGGATTTTGGACTTTTATTTGGATGTCTGTCTATCTTGGGGTCCCTTTCTTTTCTAGCCTCTCCCCTAGCGCTGTCTGCTTTGGTGTCCTGTCTCTCCGCTGCATGGTACATCAGTTTGTGGCGCTGCAGTCCAGCTTCTGTGCGGAAGGTTCTTGAACAAAGACGGCACATGTTGACAGCTCTGCCGCTGGGCCCTGGGGTGTCCGAGCAGTCAGAGCGAGTGGAGTCACCCTCAGAAACTGGAGGAGAATCATCTGGAAGGCTGCTAGCATCAGCTATATCTGACGGGGATGGCGGCTCACTGCAACCGGCCTGCTGGTGGTGCAGCAGGGCCTGTTTCTGGCTGAAACCTCTCCCACATGGGGCGCACGCATACGGGCTGCTGTCCAAGAGGTGAGGCTGTCGGTGAAGCGACTTCTCCTGCGGCCTGCCAGGATCCGACGTGCGATTCGTACATGCGGCGCAGGGAGAACCGAGCCGCGACGCCCCGTGACAGAGTTCACAGCGGGTGGAATCATGATCGCATTTGTGCAGCTGTAAGGACGACTTCAGGGAGAACTCCTGCCCACAGGAGGGACAGCGGTGAGGCTTGGGTAAGGTGTGTTTCAGTTCCTGGTGCTGCAGCAGATCTGCTGCACAGGAGAAAGCCTTACTACATTCTTTACAAGAGAACGTGGCCAGGTGGTTGGACAGCTGCCTCTGGCTTCGCGTGTGCTGTTTGGCCTCGGCCTGTGAAATGAAGCTGGCGAGTCTGGACAGAGTGTCTGCTGCCGTGGTGGAGCGACTGAAGGACTCCTGGGACCTGGTGGTGCTCCAGCTGACTCCATCCATCCTCCGTCACCAAGCTTCACTCCTGCTTTATTGGAGACAGAAGAAGTTTGCGTCACCAGGGTGGGTGGGTGTTGTTTCAAGGAATGTTTTACGTTATATTACATGCATAAAACAAATCTAATTGAACGTGGATGAAGTTGCTTATAGTCCAGTGCTGCCCACTTAATGTCACACCACTTTATAGAATATCCTGTTTATGATAATAAAATATTGAATCATTTCCTATAGAACTTACAGCAAAACAGCCCGTTTACTGTCATGGAATAATGTCATGATCCCGGTTGTTGTCACAGCAAAATTCCCCGAAACTGATTCCAGGAATAACTTTTGCCCGTTTAAAGTCCTGGTCGGCTGATCGTTACACATCAATGAGAATCACATCGTTGCAGAGCATGTTGTCAGTCATAACTGACCTGCTCAGCGAGTTAATCATGATAAGTTAATCGTCTGTAGACCCTCTGATTAAAGGAAAGGACTTCTCTTTGATGGGGTGGTTTTTTGTAACGACAAAGGTGATATTTCACTGACTCAAAACCACAAAGCTCCGACTGAATAAACATTTCTTGATCGTCAAAGAAACTGTCCCTTTGATCCCATTTTGGCTTTACGTATAAAGCCCCGTTTTTCACAGACACAGTTTTGTCAGAGCGCCATCGTTGCGATTGAAGGCCTCTTATTGGAATATCCCGGATATAGTCATAATTCCGTCCTGGACCGGAGGGTACGATAATAAACGGGCAGCATTGTACCACTTTAAAAAAAAAACAACAACAACAAAAAAAAAACAACTTTTGAAGCAATATGAGTTGGAAAAAAATGACTTTTCTTTGAGCCCAGTAGTAATATTCTGTAACTCTTCCAGTTGGGACACCATTGGAGTGGTTTCACTATCATACTGGCTCAATGTTTGGTTATAACTGCAAAAATGTTTTAATTTTTAATATATATTTTTTTCTCAAAAAGTTTACCTCTGACTGGTGCCATACTCTACATTTTTAAAGCTCCTATTGATGCCAATGGCAGGAAAACAACATTTTAAATAAAAATAAACATTTTTACGGTTAGTGGAGGGCTGCAAGGTGGAGCGCTGGTTAGCACTGATGCCTCGCAGATAGACGGTCGCCGGTTCGCATCCTGGTGAGGACACCCAGGATCTTTCTGCATGGAGTTTACACGTTCTCTCCGGGTTCTCTGGCTTCCTCCCACAGTCCAAAAACATGTTGAGGTTAATTGGTGATTCTAAATTGTCGGTTGGTTGGTTGGTGGAATATTGTGGATAATTTTTGACCAAATTGGCACCATCATGTAACTGGCCTGTATTGTTCCATCAAAGCAGGGCTGTACCACTGAAGACCAAACACACATATCTATGAGGCTGCAAACTGTCAAGCCTGTAGCTGCATTATTTCTCAAGTTCTGACATTTCAAATATGGATCTGTATATTGGAGCAAAGAAAACATGATCCCATCACTCTCTATAAATGTTCTGCTCAAAAAGTTACGACACCTGTGACCAAAGGTTTCCATGTTATACTTAATAATACGTGAATGCACAGAAAAAAAGCCAGACAAATATGACACCAGTCAGGCATGAACTTTTTAAAAAATGTGGTGAATTATTTTGGTGGACTGACCCATGGATGGATAAGCCCAAAGCAAACACACACAAAACAACAAACTGGACTGGCAGAATAATAACTTAAAAAGTATTAAAAGACACAAGATACAGATGCAAGAGTCAAAATACAAAATACAGCAGGTATTATTCTACAAGCTGCATTTAAAGGTGGGCTGTTGGACTCTCCGGTGGTCGCTGTCTGGCTGATGGTTGTCCTGTGAAGCCTCAGCTCTCTGGCTGGAAGGTGTCACCAGGTCAGCAGCTCACTAACTAAATACAACTCTTTCCCAACCACAACAACAAAAATTAGATTTTAAAATATTTCTCAGAGACTATTTGCTGCATGCAGTGTTCATATATGTGCTCAGTGTAAATGGATAAAGCATTAGCAACACTGAGCTGTTGTGATTAAAGTGCAGCAGCAAGTCAAGTTTTGCTGCTTAAAAAAGGGGAAACGTGTCTTCCTGTTAGCCTGTGCTTCTATCTTACCGACGTTCCTAATTATTAGCCGTTTAGCGTCGGTTATCTGTAGCATGTAAGCTGTGTTAAACCCCAACAGAGCAGCCCGAGCTCCGTGTAGCGTGAGGTCGGTGCTTCGGGTCAGTAAAACGTGACAGGGGCGAGCACAGGCTGGCTCCGTGTTTGCTAACGTTAGCTCGCTGCTAGCCGCGCTAGCGTCTTAAAAAACGCACCTTTGCGTTAGCTTCGCTAGCTTACCTTGGCGCTCAGACGAGAAGCGGCGGGGCGGTGGTACCGACAGCTGGTTAAACACGGACGGTGTTCGGTGTTCACTGCGGGCTGAGTCACCACAAACCACCCTGGCATGGCTGCTAAAGTGAAAGTTCCTCTGGGTTACTTCAGCGACTGTCAGCAGCAGCAGCAGCAGCACGGAGCTGAAGTTAGCTTCCGATTCGACACGTAAAGTCAACGCACCGCCCCCAGCGACAGATTCACCACATAAAAAAAACAAAACACATTTTATTGATATAAAACCGTGTTAGGTATTATATAAACAAAAAAAATGAATAAATAAATGATGCGGCCCGAAACTCACTTTCACGATTGTGGAACTTTATTCTAGTTGAAAATGCAAAAACCCTCCAACCCTGTCCCAGAGGGGTTAAAGGTTGTTTGAATCAGGTTTGTACATTTGTGAATCTTTAACCCTTTTTGAGATTTTACTGCCTTTTTTTTTTTTTTTAAAGCTTTTGAGCTAGTTTAACGTACTCAAGATGCAAAAGTCCTGATATAGACTAACCAATTGGTGGTAAAGATTATTTAAAGCTCTGTTTCTGATTTGTAAACACTGTCTCTGGCTTGGAAAGGAAAAAGAAAAAAAAAGGGCGATATCACTGTTGTTTCTGCATCTGAACCACATTAAAACAGGTCCAAATCTAAAACTAACATAATAACATGGATCAAATCTGGACAGGATCGTCCTATAGAGGCTAAAGATTATGTAAAGCCCAGTTTATGATTTGTGGGCTCTTTATTCTGTTTGTGAAAATGCATAAAAGCAACTTTTCTCCACATCTGGACCAGATCTAAAACCAATATACGAGTATATAGAGAGGTCAAATTCTAACTAGATTTTCCTACAGAGACTAAAGACATGAAAACACATGTTCTGATTTGTGAAACCAGCCTTCTGTTTATAAAAATGCAAATTAAAGTGAGATTTTAGGGTTTGTTGTGCATTCAGACCACATTAGACCAGATCAGATCTAAAACCACCATATAGCCATTAGAAGGGTCAGTTCAGGACTAGGTAGGTTGTCACTGAGAGGCTAAATGTTGTCTAAGGCACAGTTTCTGATTTATTAAAATCAAAATAAATGGTGTTTGTGAAAATGCAAAAAGGGAGAATTCACTCTGGACCACAATAAAACAAGTCCAGATCTATAACCACCATATCAGTGGGTCTGATCTGGACTCGATTGGGCTAAAGATCGTTTAATAAAAGTTTCTGATTTGTGAATCCTTTATTCTATTGTGAAAAAACATATAAACAAAATAAACTTCACAGCTGTTTTTGCAGTGGTCACATCTAAACTACATTTTTCTACAGAGACCAAGGACTTAGTGGAACCTGGATTCTGTTGAGAAAATGAGATCTCACTTTTTAATTGTGCGTGGACCAAACTGGACCAGATCTGGATCTAAAACCAATATATTAGGACAGGTTAAATCTGGTCTAGATTGTACTACAGCAGCTGAGAATTATGTGAAACATATTTTACATAATTCTATTTGTGAAAAAAAAGCAAAGAATCAGACAGATTTTACAACATTTTTGCACACCTGGACCACATTGCACCAGGTCCAAATCTAAAACCAGCATATAGCCAATAGATGGGTCAAATCTGGTCCAGATTGTCCTATAGAAGCTAATGATATATAAAGTACTATTTCTGATTTGTAAACATGTATTCTATTTGTTAAAATGTATAAAATTCTATATATGTCACAACTGTTGTGTGTCTCTAGACCGCGTTAGACCAGATCCAGATCTAAAACCCCCCACTATACAGATGAGTTATATCGGGACTAGAACGTCCCTGAAGGATTAAAGGTTGTTTAAAATGAGTTTCTAAATTTGTGAGTCTTTTACTCTGTTTCTGCAAATGCACGTACATTTTATTTTACAGCTTTTTTAAAAGACCAAATTTAATGTGGTTTAGAAGCAAAAAAACAACAACAAAAAAACTCACATTTGTATTTTTTTAATTTGTATTTTTACAATGAAAAAAAAAAAGGATTCACAAATTTGAAAGTGGGTTTTTGATGGCACTGAGTTTTTACCCAACATGGTTTTTCAGCAGGGCTGCAAGGTGGTAGTAGTAGTTGGTAGCATCGTTACCTCACAGCTTGAAGGTCGCTGGTTCATGTCCTGGTGAGGACACCCGGGATCTTTCTGTGTGGAATCTCCATGTTCTCCCCGTGCAGCGTGGGTTCTCTCCGGGTTCTCCAGCTTCCTCCCACACAGTCCAGAAACATGTTGAGGTTAATTGGTGATTCTAAATTGTCCGTAGGTGTGAATGTGAGTGTGCTTGGTTGTCTGTCTCTAAGTGTAGCCCTGTGATAGACTGGTGACCTGTCCAGGTGAACCTGCCTTCACCCTGAGTCAGCTGGGATAGACTCCAGCCCCCCATGACCCTAGTGAGGATTAAGCGGTGTATAGATAATGGATGGATGGATGTTCAGCATTAAAATGTAAAAAAAAAAAAGTGGAGAATCTGTCATTCGGTGCTCCAAGTTCAGTTTCCCTTAACTTTCCCCTGAACCGTTGAATCAGAAACCAACTTCAGTGCTCTGCTCTGTAAGGTCACGTGTCCATTTCAAAACAGCTTTAAAGTGTTTGTGTGTGTGTGTGTGTGTGTGTGTTTGCTGCAGTCAAAATCCTAGTTTGTTTGTTAGTGTGGGCCCACAATTACAATCAATACATGAAACCTTGATAAAGACAAATAAAAACCCTCCAAACACAATAAAAAACAACAACACACACCAGAATGAAGAATAACAATTCGTTTAATATAAACAAAAAAAGTGAATATACAGCAGGTACTGTAATAATTTAATAATAATTCTTCGTTTAAGGCTGAAGCCGGCGCCGACTACTGAAGCTCTCTACGGAACAGATCGTATTGGCCTGTTAAAGGTTTGGCATGTTACTGGTGAAACACTTGTGAAACACGGTTTTGTTTTTTTATTGTCAGCCTTTAGTCATGAACATTTCTGAGAACACCTGGACATGAAGAACAGCATGGAGTGATCGATACCATCGTGGCGGTCAAACACAATCAGACGTCTCGCCTGGATGGAGGAAACCGACTACGACATTCAAAAAGCGGCCGATGAAGACCAAAGAATGCAGGATTATCAAAAACGAACCAAGTGTTTGACAGCGTCGTAAATGAAAGATAATTGACTTCACTGCCTCGGTTTAAGTACCACAGCATCTCTACTTCATATAATGCCATTAAGAAGCTCAGGATTCAGGCTGAGCTGCTCGAACCACACTAGATTCTTTCCAGCATCGCCTTCGGAGCCGTTTGATTTTGAGGCAGATCTGCAAAACTCAAAAAGAAAATGAGAAGTTTAAAAAGGCTAATGATTGTCGTTTCTCTCAAACACGCTGTGCTTATAATTATCACTGGCAATGAAGGTAGGTGAGAGGTCACACACGCGTTAATATTAAACCAAAAAACACACAAAGAAAAGCAGCAACACTGTCGTAAAAATAAACCTGGATAATGTCACAGATACAACAGCAACCTAACGTGAATTAAATATAAAACACAAGCACGCCTGACGGTACAGTACATTAATGCTCGTAACAAAAAGGCATCATCATCATCATCGTCCTTCAGTACCAACGGGCCTCATTTAAACACATCTGCAAAAGGAATGATCCTGTTCAACTGAAGCAATCCCACATTTTTTATTTTTTTACTACTTGTTATAACTCTATGTGGTTTTTACAGTGACTGCGGGTGTCGAATTAAATGTTTCATACATGATCACACAATCTCGATCTGAGGCCAAAAACGTTTTAAATTTTAAAGTCTAAAATATCATAAAATTTACTCAAATTAAATCCGACCCGTTCGGCTGACGTGTGGAGGTTAAAAGCAACACTGGACAGAAGGTTTAAAATTTAAAGACAAACAGGGTGACGGATTAAAGGAAAAACCGGAATAAAAGAGCGAAAAAGCTGCTGCTGCGCTGCAAACAGGACGTCTTTAACAGTTAGTTGGAGTTCAGTATCAGCGTCTAAAGAGAAAAAGAGACGCTTGTGGTTATTTATTGGACATTTTCTACGCTGGATTTAAAGATGTTTGGTAGTTTGTTTAAACACCGTAATCGAGAATCAACTGAGCAGCTCATCAAACTGTCCAAATTGACCGTAATGTAATCGTGATGTGTATTTTTAAGCCGCGTGTGCTTCGTTTTACACCATTTCAAACCCTCACAAACTCAAAAATTGCAGCTGTGCAAACATCGATTCAGTCCGTGAAGGTTGAGTGTGGATTGAGGCCTACAGTGAGGGGATCCGGTGGTTCTGTTCTGCTGTGGGGGGGCGTTTTGTCGGCATGGTTTGGGTCCAAAATTACTCAGAGAAGAGACAATATCAAGATCTCTTATTTACCGACAAAAGACCTGAGATAATTGCCTCCGCAGAGATAAGTACCTGAATTTCTTACCAAAGTTTTTATATTCTTGTTAAATCTCACTTCCAGTCTCCTTCCCCCTCAGGCTCTTTCTACCAATTAGAGTCCTCCATGTATGACTGCTGCTGGTTTGGGCCGTCCCATAGAAGATTAAGTACCTGCTACTCTTTGTGTAGAAGACCGGGAGTTTCAGGGGCTTTCTGGTGTAACCCTGATGATACGTCTCCAGGGAATCAACAGCAGCTCGACTTTTGTCTCTTTAAGAGGGACGAGTTACTGCAAATCAATACAAAGCTCTTCTGACTGATCAGTTTGATCCTCTGATGGGAGCGGTTTATTCCAGGATGCCTCCATCTTTAGGACACAGGGGCTCACATGTGAATTTTATGGGCTGCAGGGTGGCTCGGTGGTTAGCACCGTTGCCTCGCAGCTAGTTCGCGTCCCGGTGAGGACACCTGGGAACTTTCTGCTCGGAGTCACATGTTCTCCCCGTGCAGCGTGGGATAGGCTCCAGCCTCCCGCAACCCCAGTGAGGAGATTAAGTGGATGGATGTGAATTTTATGCTCTAGGCTTAACAAATCTCAACCCGACTGAACCCATATGGGAGATTTTGGACCCTTATTATCATCAAAACACCAAATGGGGGAACATCTCTTTGATAAATGGTGTTTCATTCCTCCAGTAGAGTCTCGGAGAATCAAGTTTTGGTGGCCAAACACCTCATCAACACACTTATCTTGATTTTTCCTTTAATTTGTCACCCGTCTGGACACGGAAGCTGATTTAAAAACTGGCCATCTGATTCATAAAAGACCAAGAAGGAAAACTGACACCCAGTCGGTTCTCCTGCCTTCATTATTAAACACAACCTGAAGTGAATCACAGTACCGACTACTTGCTACTCTCAGATCTACGTCTAAACACGACCCACAGTTACCAGTTACTGCCAACCGGCTCAGCTGACTGGTTGGAGCTCAAACTACGGGCTTTAAGGAGTTGATTGTACAGTGCAGATTTATTAGCCTGAACTAGACGTCTACTCACAAATTGGTTCTTTAATCTGAAAACAGGGGAGGAGGACTAAAGCCGATCTTATTTAAAACAGCAAAACAGTGTCAGACTAAATAAAGAAAACAACAAAAGTATTGTAGTTGCCTGGTTTATACTATTTTTTTTCCCTTGTAGGACAACTGCTAAAACAAATCTGCAAAAAAATAGAATCTGTAGATTTCACTAAAAGGATGATCTCACAAACATTCATCATCCTTTTGTATCACAGCGTGTACATTTAACTCGAGATGACCAAGAACAGTATAAGTGAACCCAGATGGCACAGCTATGGTTAGTTATACTGTAACAGTCCATTAATACAGAGCGACCGCGAGTAGTCCCACAATCACTGTGCAGCGCTGCGGGCTGCAGCGGCGTCATCAACACAACATCCACGGGATATCCACTGGACTTCATTTTCACAGGGTTAAAGTCAGAGGTCTCTCTCCGGGCTACCTCAGTGACAACACTCGTAGAAGATCTCAGATGCTGTGGTTCCTTCCGCTCTGACTTTTGATTTTAAATGTTTAAAAGTACAGCCCTGATGTGAAAGCCTCGGCTCTACCTCTTGTAGTGGCTCGGTGCGTCCGCGAACATGTACTTGAGTCTATAAGCTTCAGCCAGGAGGAGGCCCACCTCCTCGTTGCCCCAGTGGATTGTGGGAAGGTTCTGCAGTAGCATGAGAAGGCCCTGAAGAGGAAGAGAGAGTCGCTTAGAGGTGCTGACAGAACTGTAGACGGTGGGTATGTAAAGAATTTCACAGCATAGACACTATGAGTTAAACTCTACCTGTTAAAGTGGAACATTTTGTCCTCCAACGATTTGAAATCAAACCTGAACATCCCTGATCTAGACCTCATAAGTCAGTTTTCAGATGCTTTAACCCTCTAAACTCCAAAAATAAAAGGTACATTATCTCTAAAAACAAGAAAACTGCCCAAAAAAATAGAATTCTCAACTTTCAGACAGTCCTTAAAATGCGGGGCCGACCGCACTGCAAGCCCACTGACTGAACATACATATGTCTTACTTCAAATCGTCATTTCTGCCATTTGACATGAAATTTTACTTCTTGAAGTGGAACATTTTGTCCACCAAAGATTTGAAATCCAGCCTGTACATCCCTGATCCAACCTCCACACCTCAGCAGTGATTATTCAGCTGCTTCAAAACTCGAAAACCCCAAAAACTAGTTAAAAAATCCCTCCAAAATTAGATTTTTTCCTTAAACTACTCATCTTCGAGGTGTGAGTCTGTCAGGAAAACTGGCTGAATAGAAGCTCAAAATCTTGATATTTAAATATATTTAACATGTCTCAACTAAACATTAGTAAAATATTTGCTCTAACCAGATTTAGTTAAAAATATATAAAAAATAAAATTCTGTGTTCTTCAGCACAGCCTTGAAACAATTATTAACTCGACTGCAACCAACAGTTGTGTGACAAAGTTCAGACTTGGCGGCTGAACTGCAGGCTGTGTTTATGTAGAGCAGATACGAAACAAGCATGGAAACAAATTAAAAATCTAACTAGTAAAGCAAATGAGTATTTTTTCCCAGTATTGGTAACACCTGTGGGCACCTGGACAAATGTTGATTCCAATTTTATGACTTTTTGTAAGACAAAAAATCAAAGAAATGCAACTTTCCTTTTTTCATTTTTATGATTTCTTGCATTACAACTATGTCACATTGAAAGAAAGACATCTCTGAGTTCTCTCTCCTTCTACATGGTTGTTCTGTTTCCTCAGAGGTGCAGGACTTTATATTGATGGAGCATAAAAAAAGGGTTCAGAGGGTTGTATGTTTAGCACTATTTGCTTTCTCAGGTGAGACTGAATACATTCACAGACGCAGGTACCTGAAAGTCAACCATGGAGAGGATTTCTTTGCGCCATTCAATGAGGAAAGCAGCACAGACGTACAGGTGGAAGTGGGAGAATCCCTCAGCTTCAGCCTGTGGAAACAGAACAAGCTTCAAACTTCAACGGTTGCAAAAAGGTTTAAATGAGTGCAGAGAAGAACTGTGGCTGTTCCAGCTCCAGATAAGGAACGCTGTGGAATGAAGCACGTTGGCTGCAGCTCGTGCTTCTCTTGACCTTGAACTACTTTCTATTGCAACGCCTCGTTTTCTTGCTAGAGTTTAAACATCCAGCATCGTGTAGCAGTCGCCTGGAAAACGTTTCATTCATTTGCTGTACATCATTTTCAGTGTTCAGCCTCTTGTCATCCATGTTTATACAGCTACGCTGACCTCAGCTTGACTTCTGGTGGGAGGTACAACAGCAACAGAGCCTCCCTCGCTAACAACACTCTCACTGAAAGGCAGAATTTAGGTCTATCAGATAACACTGAGAAGAGGAGCAGAGCGGAGAAAATCCTTGAAATACACTCAGTGGCAACACTGAATTAAAGATCTAGTGTTTTCTACACAAATGAATTGTGTTTTTTTTAGTGTCAGAAAGGGAAGAAAAAGTGTCTCATTAACACCTGGTGAACATCAGTCTCCTCCAAACTCAACCTGATCACGAACAGACGGTTGATTAAACAATATAAAACACATTTCTTAGACATGATTTGCTTTGTTTCAGTTTCACCCTCATCGTCATCGATGTAGCTTCAAAGAAGATGAATGAAAAACCCTGATGAGTGAGTTAGATTGATAATCAAATACTTGCAATATATAAATATTTGATTTAAAATACATTCAAGACATCGTGTAGTGTGTGTTGTCACTCTGGCCCAGTCGCTAGATACAAGTGCTTGTGTGTATTAATCAGCTGATGCCGATGTTAGGGTCACTTCTAAAGGCCTGCTTTTAACATTGTGGTATTATGATGAGTTAAAATCACCTTTCAGGTATTTTTACTCCTTTCTAAACTACCCTACAGGGGTTGGAGCTCAAGATTTCTTAAAGAGCTGATAGAAGGCACATTTGCAGTTTTCCTCGATTTCTTTTTCTTTTTTTTTTAAGTTATTTTTTGGCCTTTACTAGATAGGACAGATGAGAGAGAGAGACAGGAAAGTGGGGGAAGGAGTTGCAGCAAAGGGCCATGAGCGGGATTGGAACCCATGGCCGCTGCATCGGGGTCCCTGTACATGGGTCGCCAGCTCAGCCAGGTGAGCTAAAGCCCCTCACTTCATTTTTAAACTAGTTTTATAGCTTCATGATCTCATTCCATCACTGTACAGCTGACGGGGGACGCTCTGCTCTACCTGGTAGGTGTCCCAGAGACGAATAGTGCAACGAAGTGGCAGCTCCCTCATCAGAAGATTGTTCATCCACCGGAAAGCGAACTGCAGGTACTCCACTTCATACCTCTTGAAATGATTGTGAATGTCCTCTGGAGACACACAACACACACAAACACATGTGAAACCCGTGGGTCTCCCACTGCTGCTGTTGGCTTGTCTCTCCGTCGTCCACACGCGTGAACAAACTCACCATCGATCCTGCTGACCAGCTCCTCTAAAGCTTTCACCTTGTTCTGAATCCCAGGCTGGGCGAAGGTGTAGTTGTCCTGAAAGGAAATGCATCTCAGTAAAGTGGCACAGCTTTAAATAGGTGTTGAGTGAGACGTGTGCACGAGACCAGACCTGAATTCCATCCAGCAGCTTGCTCATGCACCAGAAGCTGTCGGCTTCGATGTTTCTCTGGGTGTCCAGAGGCAGCGCTGCCACCTCGAAGTTCTCCACGTCCTCCGCTGGAACAACAAAGAACACTGAGTGAATCTTATCAACATTAACTGGAGACTTCTGGATGTTTTTAAATATATTTTTGGGGCTTTTTTGCCTTTATTTAGAGCAGTAGCGAGAAAGGGGGGAGAAGAATGGGAAGAGACCTGCAGCAAAAGGTTGTGAGCGGTAGTCGAACTCATGACTGCTGTGACGGGGAACTAAAGCCTCTGTTTATGGGTTGCCTGCTCAACTAGGTGAGCTATAGAGGCGCCCCAGGCCTTATAACAGCTTAAACAAAAGACAGAAGCTGACACCAGTTGTTTTGGTCCAGTTTCACTCTATGCAGGAATTTCCACAAAAGCTAACTTACTGACAAACTCGGACAGGAAGACGACGAAAAAGGGCGTGACCAGATCGTTGATGCCCTGGACGTAACCGCTGGCCGGGTGACGGATGGCCCAGATGAAGAGGATCCGCTCAAACACCTGAAGAAAAACGACAAAGCAGCTGATTACTGACTATTTTACAACACTGTGTAAAACCCTTAATGCAGGCAAACACAATGCAATTATGTAGAGTCCTAACTTTTAAGTGCAAAACACAGAATCAGATCCACAAAACATACATTTCTCCTCAGTGTGGGCTCATTTTTCACTGCAACATAAAGTTCTGCACCTCTCTGGAAACAGCACAACCATGACTAGAATAAAAAAAGAGGTATTTAAGACTAATTATCTATCTATCGTGACTGAATTTAGTCAAGTTTCCAGTAAATCTGGACACGAATCTTTGGTGCCGCACCACATTTGAGGAACAAGCTGTGATCAGTCGAGTTCCTTTTTAACTGCATATTTCCTCCAGAGTGAAGTAATCTGATGCAGCTTCTTCCTCAATGACTGTCAGATAAACCACAGCGCAGCGCTGTGACATTAACAGTCACTCAGTTATCAGTTTGTAAAACAGACAATCAAAGAAATTCTGCTTTTGCATTTTCTTTGTTTATGATTTGTATTTCTGTTCTGCTTGCATTAGGCTACGCAGCAATATTCTTTATCGTGGTTTAACTTGTCAGACCTGCTCAATCAGTCATTAAAGTTTGGTGAAAGTATATTTTTGTGACCAAGTATTTTATATTAAAAAGTACTCTATATGTTTTGTGTTGTTGTGACATGCAGCTGCACATGGTTCAGCAAATATTCAAATCACACACAATCAGGGATTTTTGTTTCCATTTATTTGTCCAGTGCTGCAGATTCTGAATCAAAGACGTGATGAGAAATAACAGTGAACATTTCTGGCTTTAACCTCTGATAGTTCCTGAGATGTTGTCGTTTAAACAGCCTCAAATTTCAATGTGTGAAAAAAGGTGTTGAAAGTGGGTGGACGGGAAAATTTAAAAAAAAATGTTTATCTCATAAAATATCTGAAATATCACAGGAAAGTTTCACAAATGTCTACATACTTTACAAAAACTTCAAGAGCTGGTCTCTTTAAACATTTTGTATATAAATGACTTGGAGGCAAAAACATCAGTCTGTAGATGTTTTGAAAGATGATTTTTTTTTTGCTAGTTATGTTTATGATCTCTGCTGATTTCTTATCTTCTAAATGGAATTTCACCGTGAATTATGACGTCTGTGTGGATGCTGTTGTGACCTCGTCTGTCTGTGGTTGTGCTGCTGCCTGTCTTGGCCAGGACACACTTGAAAAGGAGGTTTTTAGTCTCATGGTTAAATAAAGGTGAAAATATATATAAATCCCTGCAAATCAGAAATTGTTGAGCAGGAACTGGTCTGAAAATGTGATGATTTGACAGAAGCTTTTCTAACATGTTCAGTAGTNAATAAATTAAATATAAAAGTAAATAAATGGTAAACGAGAATAAAACAAACAAATGAAACTTATAAATAATAAACTATATATCCTACACAAATGAATGCAGCTTGAAGTTATCCCTGAGCTCCACTAGTCAAGTTACCCATCAGTAGCATTTATTTATCTATTTTAATATATATATATTTTGGTCTCTTTGTCTTTATTTAGAGCAGTCGAGACAAGACAGGAAAGGGGGAGAAGACCTGCAGCAAAGGGTTGTGAGCGGGAGCTGAACTCATGACCGCTGCATCGGGGAACTAAAGTCCCTGTTTACGGGTCGCCCGCTCGACGAGGTGAACTATAGGGACGCCCATCAGTAGCATCTTTATGATAAATGAACTGAGTCGACTTGGTTTCATCTGGTCTGACTCTGTCCTGATGCTCAGCGCTTGAAACATCAACAGGCTGAATATTCAGACGCTTAAAAAAAAGGTCCAGGTGACTCGTGTATGCCCTGACTAGCTATTATTATTAGTTTATTTCTTTTCACTTTATATTTTTTACTACAGTACATTTGTGCATTTGGCACTCTACAGGCATTTTAACTTTAGTACATTTTTACTCATCGTGTATTTTACACTTTATACTTTAATATATTCGTCTTCTTTCTTTTTACCTTGCTGTCCCAGATATTTCTACTATTATTTGTTTGTATTTGTATTGTAATGGTGGTAACATTACTCTCTCTGTTTGCTACTGTAACAACAGAATTTCCCCTCAAGGATCAACCAAGCATTTTTGTTCTATGTTATTCAGTTCTACTTAGACTGCTATGAACATCCAGAAACCCAAACCAGAGTTCTAAGGCAAAGCTCCCACAGCTTGGAGCTACTGTAACTGACTCAAACCTGTTCTCATGAACATTTCTGCAAAATAAAAGATCTCATGCGTCTGTGTAACATTTATTTTTTATGTCCAATAAGTGAAGAAGACATCTGCAGAGACTCCTGTTTGGATAAACACCAGACAGTTTGGCTCTGGACACATGAACCCTNTCTTCACATAGTAATCAGTGGATTAGGACTTCTATTCTATGGTGAATATTGGGCATTTCTTTTCTTTTCTTGTCTGCAAGTGAACAAACAGCACCTAAAATTTTAAACATAGTCGAGGCTGTTTCTGTCGTAAACCTGGATCTAAAAAGGTCTCAAGAAAAGAAACCAACAGTGTTTGTTTTCATTAATCATCCCACTCAGTATCAACAGATTCAACAGTCAGAGCTGAATCCTGACCCGACCAGAACTTGACACGCAGCTTTATAATCATCACTTCCTGCTCTGTTAGTGTGGTAACCTCTCCTCCCTCTGTGGTCCTGTAGGAAGTCTGACTTGTTTCCAGTGAGGCTGACGGGTCAGAAGGTTCTTACGATCGCAGTGATCACCTGGTTAAAAGTGAACCCGCTTCATGACACCACAAAACCTGAGCTGAGCCTACAGGCAGCAGGAAAGCCCTCTAATCTCTCATGAGCTTCATTTGTAATCTGACAGACGAGCCAAAACAAGCCAAAAAATGCAACTTATGAAGCACTGAGATACGTGAGGCTCCAGTCTTACCTCTTGTACTGCAGGCTGCTGGAACAAGGGAATCAGAGGGTTGGTTCTTGGAATGTCGATGTGGATCTGACAGGAGCAAACATTACCGAGATGTTACTCAGATGATCATCACAGCAGGGAACTGGATTGTTTCCTCTAAAACCTATATTTGTTGACTGTCTCTGCAGTGCTCGTACCTGTCTGTACGTGTCCTTATAGTGCTCGTCTGTTCTGGAGTGGTAATACTGCTCTATGAACCCGAAATACTCGTCTCGCTTCCGTTTCAGCACCAGCTCTCTGCGCTCTTTGTTGGCCGGCAGGTAGCCCTGGAAGAGAGCGAGGAGAGGAGTGAAAGTACAGCAGAGAGACCCTCCTGTTTTGGGGGGATTTTCAGAGGAGCTGGCCGGCCGTTTGAGATAAGAGCAGGGAGGAGATAAGGTCGGCTGTGAAGATAAGGCTTTTGATCTTATGTGAGTGGATGGACTGTAAGACGCTACGCAGAGGCTAGAACATGTAGCTGACATTAATGAGACAGAATGTTGTGTAAAGAGGCGAGAAAACAGGAAAGAACTGAAGCCTTACAGAGAGAAGCCTCCACGTGATGGGCCGGACCTCTCGCGGTATTCCTGACCAGCTGTGTTTCCGGAGTTCTTCTACAAAAGCACAGATACAAACAGCCAAAGTCAACGTTCTGTCTGTACGGACGCCACAGAGACTAACTCAGCTGGCTGTAACCCAGACTGAGCCGTCAGCCTCCCCGTGTATCCTATAACACTGTGAAGCCCTTTTCAGACATGAGATACGCAACATCGCGGTTTCATCAGTCTGCTGAAGTGACGGCATTCTGTCATTCAGACGTAGGTCACTTTAACGTTAATGTTTGGCTTTGTTCAGACGCCGCAGGGACGAAGAAAGTCACGCGATATGTGTCCTTCACACAGCAATGAATATTAAATGTTGTACAGTACATTAAAAAAAGCACCAACAAACTTAACTAGAAGCCTAGTTTATTTAACGTTGTCTAATCACTGAAAATCCTTCTACTACTTTACCGACAGTAAATAAAAGATGCTGGTTTGTTCCTGATGAAGGTCAAGCGCTGAGGCTTTGTGAATAAATACATTTCTTCAAGTTAACACAGTGTGTAGAAGTCTGCTTGATGTGTCTGGAAATGTTCGTCCCTTTCCCATGACATTAATGTGCAAAGGGTTCTTTGGTCTGTAAAGTTTTGCAGCAGAAGTTCTCCAGGTTATTATTTCATTTAGATTGGAGACCCTTTATTTGCCTTCAGAAAATGTTCCCTCAATAATAAACTCTGTTGGACCACAAAACTAGAGGTTTTTGAAATTAAGGGTTGAATTAAGTGGACTGACCTGTACGTCCATCATTTATTTGATCTGTTTGTGTTCTGGGCTACATATTTAAACTCAGGTACAGCTTTGGTATTAACTGGTAGAACATCATGAAAAAGTTTTATGTTTTTCTGTCAGTTATTTATCAGATTTACTTTTCATAGTCTGTAGAAGTAAATCCTACTTTTCATTGATCCTAAGGGAATATTCTTGTAATTTAAGATACTAGATTTTGTTTTTTTTTCTAATAAACTATAAATCATAATTATCAAAATTAAAATAAATAAAGGCTTGAAATATTTCACTTTATATGTAACAAATCTGGAGAAGTTTTTAACTTTCACATTGCTGAATAACTGATAGAAAACCTTAAACATTAAACCACTAGTATATGTGTCATGTACAACAGTGTCAGTACGAGCTCTATTTCATTTTCATTTCATTTTCCAGGTGCGATATAATATTTAATTTCATTTTCTCATGATCATGTGTGACCTTAGTTATTACCCCGTATAATTACCAGCATTACTTTACACTGTTCTATTCTAGTCATATTTTTACTTACGTCTTTATAACTTTTTACTTTTCCGTGGTGCATTCCTTATGTGATGTCATTTGTTTTTTTCTGGACATTATTTGGCACAAAAAATTTCCTTTGGGATTAATAAAGTTTTGTCTGATCTTACCTAATATTTAATAAACTGAATTTCCAGAAAGAAGACAGAATCAGACAAGGTGTTTGTCCGTGCTGTTTCATATCTTACCGAGGTCAGTGTTGGGACTCGCCAGCAGCTGCCTGAATTTGTCCAGCCGGCTCTTCTCGCGCACCGTCATGGGTGGAGCTCCGGACGCGTTCTGGTCCGAGATGCGAGCCACCAGCGGGATGATGGGACGGACCGGGAGAGACTGCTGCTTCTGCAGCGTGGAGCGAACTGTGGTGGAGGAGAAATCAGACACTTCAATGATGTGGTAGTAAAAAAACTCTACTTTGCAGGTAGGGCAAAAAGTTGCATATAGCATAATTATTTTTAATGATCTCTGCAATGTAAATATTTATTTATTTATTTATTATACTCCTCAACTTGTTCTGTTTAAGAAACCTACTATACTAGATGAGATGTATTCATTCATAAGTCCCAAAATAATAATAATAATATTGATTTAATAGATTTACAAAATAAATCAATACAAGACCCAGATAAAACTAACAAAAGCACCAAAAGTGCCTTATCTAATTAAGGAAAAACTGAAGTGGATGAAAGGTAAACAGAGGGTAAAACCATAAAACAAGGTTAAATGTAAAAATGATAAAAATTAGAATAGTACCAGTGAATAATAAATTAAATATAAAAGTAAATAAATGGTAAACGAGAATAAAACAAACAAATGAAACTTATAAATAATAAACTATATATCCTACACAAATGAATGCAGCTTGAAGTTATCCCTGAGCTCCACTAGTCAAGTTACCCATCAGTAGCATTTATTTATCTATTTTAATATATATATATTTTGGTCTCTTTGTCTTTATTTAGAGCAGTCGAGACAAGACAGGAAAGGGGGAGAAGACCTGCAGCAAAGGGTTGTGAGCGGGAGCTGAACTCATGACCGCTGCATCGGGGAACTAAAGTCCCTGTTTACGGGTCGCCCGCTCGACGAGGTGAACTATAGGGACGCCCATCAGTAGCATCTTTATGATAAATGAACTGAGTCGACTTGGTTTCATCTGGTCTGACTCTGTCCTGATGCTCAGCGCTTGAAACATCAACAGGCTGAATATTCAGACGCTTAAAAAAAAGGTCCAGGTGACTCGTGTATGCCCTGACTAGCTATTATTATTAGTTTATTTCTTTTCACTTTATATTTTTTACTACAGTACATTTGTGCATTTGGCACTCTACAGGCATTTTAACTTTAGTACATTTTTACTCATCGTGTATTTTACACTTTATACTTTAATATATTCGTCTTCTTTCTTTTTACCTTGCTGTCCCAGATATTTCTACTATTATTTGTTTGTATTTGTATTGTAATGGTGGTAACATTACTCTCTCTGTTTGCTACTGTAACAACAGAATTTCCCCTCAAGGATCAACCAAGCATTTTTGTTCTATGTTATTCAGTTCTACTTAGACTGCTATGAACATCCAGAAACCCAAACCAGAGTTCTAAGGCAAAGCTCCCACAGCTTGGAGCTACTGTAACTGACTCAAACCTGTTCTCATGAACATTTCTGCAAAATAAAAGATCTCATGCGTCTGTGTAACATTTATTTTTTATGTCCAATAAGTGAAGAAGACATCTGCAGAGACTCCTGTTTGGATAAACACCAGACAGTTTGGCTCTGGACACATGAACCCTGCTCATGACTTCAGACGCTGCTGAACGGAGGGACGCTGAACCGACCAGTTTGGAGACTGAATCTCACACATTGTCTGACAGTGAAAGGTTTAAATCCTGCTCACAGGCAGTTTTAATTTCGCAGAGAGCGGGTGCAAGTCTTACAGCTGCCAGCTTACAACAGATAACGGACACGAAGCCTTCGGGTGTTAACTAAGAAACGCATTAGCCGTGTTCGTACAAAGTTCCTCTGGGAAATATGGTATCTGAGTGTGAAGAAAGTGTCTGGTTGGTGGATAAAAACGGGTCTATGGTAGGTTGAACTGCCCAGAAAGTTGTTCAAATGATGCAAAACTGTCATCAGTCAAAGATGATGGAAGTGCTCAGTTCCCCCTCTGAAATACAGAATCTAGTAAAGCAGCGTGGAAGAGATGGAGTTTTAATTCCACAGCTTTAAGGCCCTCATTAGAGTGACATCAACCATTTGTGCAAAGTGCTACTGTGTTGTCTGCATCACTAAAACTCACCAGAGCATTTAGTGAAACGTTTTCAGGAGCGTAACATGTCCTGACACACACATGCTAAAGGCCTGATATAATCCCAGCAGCCCCGACTGCAGCGTGAGGTCCCTCCTGACAAAGTCTGTAATTAGCTTCCCTATGAATCAGCTGCTAAGCCGCTCAGTCGCTCCTAAAGCAGAACCAACGGCTGCAGCGTGTTCACCGCATACCTGAGGATGTGTTGAGGTGTGCGTCACTGCTGGACTTGATAACCTTCCCGTTGACATGCTCGCACTCAGCATCCTCCTCCTGCACATCCTGGAGGTTTTCAGCTTGTGTCACGGGTGATGGCGGTCTGTGTGATGCTGCACTTTCTGTGTCGCCTGCTTCATGCTGCTGCTGCTGCTGCTGCTGCTGCTGCTGCTGCTGCTGAGAGGACACAAAACATGAGAACGTCTCTTTGTATTTCACACCACCAGCTCAAGGCCAGCTACTGCTCAGTGGTACCTGGTTCTGTGCGGATGACGTCGAGTGCAGGCCCGATGGAGTCGGCGAAGGGTTCCTGAGGAAATCTTCGTCCTCCTCATCGTCGATGTCCCAAGCATCGTTGGTGCTGCGAGCAAACTCGTGGAAGCTGGACGCCTTTTTAGTCTTCAGATTGTTGAACTTGGGCTTTGTGTCTTTGGGATACCTGCAGAGGGGCAGATAAGAGATGGAACAGACAAAAGGAAAAAAATAAAATCAGGAACTGATTGATCTCACTTGTGGCAGCACTGGACGTTAACGCTCTGAACCCCAAACAGTGTCTGACCGTTTCCTGCTCCTGTCACAGTTTTACTCACTGTTGTGTTTTTCGTTGCAATATAAAGTCATGCACCTCTATAGAAACTGAACAACCATGACTGGAAGTAGAGCGAACTCAGAAATGCCTTTTGGTTAGCATAACAACTAGTGTCATAAATCATCTCTACCGACACTGGAAAAATAGTTGATTCAACATCCTATAGATCAGCGGTTCTCAAACTTTTTTGAGCCACGACCCCCAAAATAACATAAGTTTGTGTTCATGACCCCTCAAATTAGAATTTTTAATATCTCATTAGTAATAACTTAGTTTTTCATGTATTAACGTGTTAAAATTAATGTGTTAATTCCACAGATGAATCGCTTTACATTAACACGTTAGTTTTCTTTTGAATTCATGAATGATTTGAATTAATTTTGAACAAACGAAACGGGAAAAAAATATATAAAAACTAAAGAAAATAATTTTAAAAAGAATAATAATATCACATAATCAAATCATAATATTTGCAAGTTCAAAAAAGGAGTGGGAAGAAGTAAACACTTTTCATTTTGACAGCCCTAATGCACATTTATTTGATAAATGTAGGCTATTTTTTTTTTTTTTTTAAATGATCTAGCGACCCCCTGAAACTATCTTGGGACCCCTATGGGGGTCCCGACCCCCAGTTTGAGAACTACTGCTATAGATAAACTTTCAGTTTGTTTCCAGAGTTGACTCCTGTCTGCCCTGTGCAAACACAGCCTGCAGTTCAGCTGAAAAGCTACACAATTTTTGTCACGCGACTGTTGGTGACAAATGGCTTCATGGTTATGCCAAACAGCGCAGATTTTATTTAATTGTTTGTGTGTGTGTGTGTGTGTGTGTGTGTGTGTGTGTGTGTGTGTGTGTGTGTGCTGTTGTTTTTTTCTCCCCAAATAATCCTGGTGCGAAAGATTGATTTTTGGCAAATTTTGAAACACGACATGTAAAATGATGGAACAGCACGCCACAGTTAAGTACTTCAAAGGCCGCAACAAAATGTTTAAAATCGGACAATTCTTTATGTATTTACACTTCCTGGCTGTGATAAATGGTGTGATTTGGGTGAGTTTTTATACGACTACATGCCTTTCATACCTGCTGGTGAGTTTTGGGGTTCAGAGCATTAATATAAACAGAACTTAACGATAATATTACCAAAATGGGTGACAACAACAACGACAACAACAGCAAAGAACAAACAAACAAACCAAACAAAAAAAACCAAAACTGCAATTCCAACACAAAACACTAGAAGTCTTTTGGTCACACTGGAACAGCACCGGTGCATGCAGTCCACACATGTTCAGGTAGTCGAAGCAAAAGAACAGCTACGGTTAAACATGGCAGCAACAAATAAAATGCATCCATGCTGGTATTCAGCACTTACGTGCGTCGCAATCGGGGGTCGAGAGGTGGATGCTGTGCTCCATAAACTGGCTGCACGCTGCAGAAGATAACAAACGCTGTCACCTCTGTGCAGAAAAACACATGCAGCTCTCCGGCGTTTGACCCAGATAGCAGCCAAACACAGACAGATTGTAATGCTCAGAGACGTCAAACACTCCTCACACGTGCTGCTGTTTCTTCATGTTTTCTCTAGTTTCAGGAAGATGCTTTAAGTTTAGTTCACTTACTGAGCAACAAACAACGAGGTGGATATAGTCACAGCCAATCCGATGCACAACACATATGCAGTTATTAAAATAATGACAACAAAATGTAAGCAACACAGAAATTCTGCACAAAGCAAATCTGTCAGTAGCCTTTATGGGCGGTTGCTGTGTGTGTTGGTGTCGTGCTGGCAGTGCAGCAGCCTTTGCTGACCACAGCATCAGAGAATAACATAAATGCATGAGTGGTTCTAATCACATGTACAGCTTCATTCAGCCGGTGTGAGAACGGATAAGAAACACTTCCACCAGCAGCCACCACACCTGCTGGGTGTTTGCTGACGTCTCCTTGATATCTGGAGCATCCCTACGAACGTGTTTTGATTCCGTCTCAATGAAAGTGTTTTTGAATGATTCTGCAAAGCGTGAAACTCGGTGGGTGGGAGTTTCAGCGTTAGCCCTCCACTGACAGATGACGGTTCCTCTGTTTCATTAAATATCCCAGTGTTATTTAGAGTGGGCTGTTTTTTTAGTGGTGAGCGAACAGCTTGCGGAGCTCCAATGTTCTTCACCTCCCCGCGGTGGGCAGTATGTTCAGCGGATGCGAGAATCTTAATGCTCAGCTTCTGTCCAACTCTCTGGCGGCCCGGCGGAGAGGCAGCGGTAGGACGGGAGCTGGGCCAGACTCACAATTGCCAACAAAGCGCCTTTTCTTTGTTTCTTTTGCTTCACGGAGAGCCGAATCATTCTAACTCTTTTCTAAGATAAACGATTATGGGATTAAGTAATGGATGCTCAACTTGAGAGTATAATTGTGGTTACACAGCTTGGGAACTGAGGCATATCTGAATACTACAGCAGTAAACAAATATTGTGCTTTAGTATTCTTATTTATGAATGACTTTTTTTTGCACAGTTGCCCTGTAACAAACCCGTCAGTCATGATAAGCGCTTTATTCAAAGCATCTGAGAGGCTTGTATATCACAGAGCAACAATTATGACTCGTACTCTGTGCATTGTGTCAAACCGTGCCTTCTTATGCCCGCGGCTAAGAGACGCCACCCTAACTCATGTTGACTGAATAAAAAAAAACAAAAAACTGACAAGCGAGCCTTGTGGCTGAGAGAAGTGGGCCTGCTGATTATCTGCCAGTGCCAGAGTCTCTTGTTTATCAGCCTCGCACTTGCTTTTATCAGGAGAGATTCAAGGACAGGCAGCAAGACGAGTTGCTTAGCTTCCTGTTCAAACATATGTTTGTGTTTGGGTTTCCAGCCTTCCACCCACCACTGTTTGAGAAAGATCAGCGAATGTGACAAAGACAGCAACGCCCTCTCCTTGGAGATCCTCTCTTCTCAGATTTCCCAAACAGGCCGAGCCCCTCCTTCCACTGCTCCACCCTCCGGCAGTTCCACGTAACCCGGAGAAGGACGACTATCAGTCATGATGGTCGTAAACTACGCACGCAGGTTCAATAAAGATACGAACGCATGAACGTGTTTCGGTCAGGTCTTATCGACGAGTAATGATGAGTCTTCATTTTCTACGAATGTGCAGGGAGAGGAGGACAGAAGATAAGAGTACAACAATACCTGCAAGGCCTCAGCGCCCATTATATTCCATTACCATGATGTCTATTGAGCCAACTGTACAGTCTGCGATGAGCTCAGTCCCAGTTGGTGCTTCTCATATTCTACCCCCGGCATTCGAGTAATAATTACCCCGCGATGTGAGAAGAACCCAGACAACTGTTTGCTGAACAGGAAATTTTTAACCAGTTTACTGAGCGGCCTAATCCAAACACAGATAACAGCTGTGAATGAGAAATGTTGACTTAACGAAAACCGTATATTTGTTTGTTGCCTTTTAGTATTTTATGTTTTCTAGACAAAGCAACCAAACAGATTTTTATTGTGACATATGTTCTAAACACCAGAGTTGCTATCTGAAAAAAAGAGCTTTTGTTGTGTTGTGCGTACAATCAAACATCTTTACATGTAGATTTTTAGAAGAGTTTTTGTATGGAAATACCCTCGTAATAGCGACGGGTTCATTTTTCAGAACAATGAATGCGCTTCGCCGCTGTGACTCACATGTACTAAACTCGTGCTCAGGCCTAAAATAAAGCTCCCATCCTGTGATCCTCATTTAGCAAATTAATTAATGCCTCACATGTTCCCAGAATGTGTCTTTCACTTTTCCAGCCCAAAAAGTCTGCATGGATGGATGGTTAATTTCACTGTCTGAGTTTAGTTCTGTTCTAAACGAGCTGCAGCTTTAAATACAGGAAGAAAACTCTCTCTGCATGTGTGACCGACAGCTCAAAGGGAAACACGACTCATCTGAGTGATCATTTTACATGGAAATATCGCTGAATTCGTAGCCCTTCTTTATATCTTTTGGATACGGTGAGTTTGACGCAGCTTGAAAATGTCTCTGAAGTGACTGTTGTTGAACATGTCGTCCTAACGGGCTGCGTTTCAGTCACAAGTTCAACCTCGGTCTGTTTTCTAATGGCAGAATCTGACAAATCTGCAAATGAGAAGCAAGCAGTGTCCGAGTTTAGGTTGCACTAAAGCACAACAGGTGAAATAAAAGCCCGGTAACTCCCTCACTTTCCATAATCTTCAAATATCCTTTAGCGTTACAGTTTCCACAGAGCTCTGACCTGTGCAATCAAAGCTAATGCTAATGTTAGCCACATTATCTGCACAACCTATTGCTGTGAGATTGAAAAATAACCACTTGGTTCTTTAGCTCCTCAGATGCTGGAAGTGCATGAAACCTCTTGCGTTCACTCTCGCAGCAGATCATCCTGATGGCTGAGTCATTTTAGAGTTTAGCAGCTCTGGGAAGTAAAACCAACCTGAATGATTCACCAGAAGCTGTGACGGGGCAGGATTATGCAGCTGGATGACTAACCTGGTAACCTACTACTTGTTTTGAATCTTAACAAAAACCTGACTGGTTGGTGAAGCTGGGAGGCCGACGAGTTAACTGGGGAACTGGCAGTAAATGTATTTTCCACCCTTCAGACATGCAAAACACACACACATGTGTTTTCACCATATGGGATGAGGATGAGAGGTGATGCTCCACATGCTTCCTTCCACTTTACAGACTATTTATACGGATGCATAAGCTGAGGATAAACCAGGAAGGAGGATGTTGTGCATTTATCTTCTGCCTCCATCTGCAGGGAGCCTCGTCATGACAGCCCTCTCCTCTCTCCGTGCTGTGTCTCAGCATATGGCGGCTGATGGACGCGCGCTGACAGCTGACACCCCCACTTTGATCGCTTAGACGGAGGAGACGTTGGTCTGCCTCTCTCCACTGGAGGCTATTGTTCTAACAACACACTCAAATAACACGACACATGAATGAATTAAAAACCCACAACCTCACCGCGTTTAGCTAATGACAGCTCTGAAGACGTACATTTGAACCGTTTAAATGTGAAACTCGGAGCCCAGCAGTGAGCTAATGTTTGTATTTAGCTCCTAATGAGTTGATTCAAGCGACAATAGGCTAATGAATGCTAACAGCATCCAGAAACTCACCGAAGGAATGTGGTGTTGTAGTGAAGCAGAAAAGTACCCACCTTCCGGGAACCTTTACGTTTCTCCTCCAAAAATTGATCCGGTTGTCGGTGGCCATACTCGGATAACACGGTCCCCCTCAGTCCGACACCATTACCGGCTCCTCGCAGGAACCGACCATAGAAAAAAGGGGGCAGACCGCTTCCGCGTTTCACCGGCGCCAACTCTGACCCCGCTCGGCTCTTTCTGGTCTGCCTCCCCGGGAGTTTAAACCGTCGGGAGGTAGAGATATTCGGCTCTCAAACGCGCTGATGTGCGATACGGAGCTCTGGAAGCCGCCATCTTGGAGCGCACCGACCGCAGCGTGTGATTGGCGGCGGGGCAGAACAGGTGCAGGGAGGGCGGCCAATGGGACGAGGCGGCGGCGGCGGCGGCGGCGGAGCGACCGTCAGGGATGCTCGCTGCTGGCGGACACGTCGTGAGGGACACGATGGGAAGTTCATGCTGGTAGGAGAAAGTTTGTTGTGGCTCCGAAACAAACTGTTCAAAGCAGTTGTTTAGAGTGCAGCCGTGTTGACGCCTGCAGGTTGTTCATGTGTTTGAGTTGAGCTCTCAAACACTGACAAGGCCGCAGGTCATGAGTTTAACCCCCAGAGGTCAGACGGTCTGCACCACATGACATTCTGGTACCAATGCCTATTTTCCTTTAAAACATATACAAAAAAAATAAATGTCAATATAATATGAGCACAAGAAGTATTCCGACCAGACTACGGCTTTGTTTTCATAAAACTAAATGGGAAATCTTATAAATGAGCGTTGTCTCCTTAGTTTACAATTACTCCTGACCCATCAAAAAAAAGTTGAAACTTCTTTTCATTGACATTTAAATTCCAGACATGAAAATAAAGTCAAATCAGCAGAGATGTTAAGCTGACAGTAGCAAAGAAATCAAGCTAGCTCGTTAGCTAATGCTACGACAAGCTAATTTAGCATAACATTATTAGCTTAACCTAAAGTTAGCTTGTGCTACATTAAGCTAAAATAGCACAATATTATTAGCTCAACATAAAGACAGCTAGTTAGCTAATGCTACAGCAAGCTAATTTAGCAAAACATTATTAGCTTAACCTAAAGGTAACTAGCACTAAGGCAGGCTAATATTGCATAACAATATAGCTGTAATGTTACCGTTTTCCTTCAAAAATCCTTTTCTGATATTTCAACTTTTTACAGAAGTTTTTTGTTATTTTTTTGTTTAAACTAATGCATAGCAATCCACATGACCTGTGTTAAAAATCAAGAAAAGTCGGTAATCTATATTTTTCTAAAAAAAAAAAAAAGAAAGAAATCATAGGGTCTTTTTTGTGCTGTCAGAATATCACATCAAAATACCTCAAAACTACTTTTAAAACAATTCTAGGATCAATAAAATACTTTTAATACTGTTTAAAGATTAACACGATCATCCAAAGCAAAATCTGATTTTTTTATTTCTTCGTTGTCAAAATGGAACTCCATATATTTTGATATAAAAACTGAGAAATTAAAGAAGATGACCTGGACGTATAGGAGTCTCCGGAAAGTCAAGACTGTGCATGTCAACATTTTAATGTCTTCAGATAACATGTTATGAAAATAGAACACAATATCAACACTTCTGGGTTTCTTCTTTTTTCAGGGCTTTTAAAACTATCTTCACCATGCTCACCACACAGGCCTACTTATTCATTCACTTAAAAATAACCATATATTTAAATTATTTTTCACATGTTGGGAGAAGATGTAACATAACTACTAACAGCTAGCTGGAGCTGTCATTAGTGTGGTAATTCTGTCCAGCAAGCTGCCTGATAGCATCTTTAAGAGAGATTAACTTTATGTTCTTTTGACACAGCAGGAATTTTGTCATCCTCAAAAACTTTTCCCTATCAGAAGGACGAAGCACAGCGTCCCATTTTGGCTGTATGAGGGTGTCACATCTTAAAAATACGCAAACTGCATTTTTCAAAACGTCAGAGGGAGCAAAAAGTTGATTCTTAGTCATTTTGGTACTTAATTACACGTTTCAAATTCTCTGCAAAACTTGAAATTGTCAGTGTGGTGGGTTGCTGCCTGGTTGTTGTCGTTGTTGTTTCCTGTAGTGAACAGGATTGTGAAAACGTAACGCACCACAATCTAAATCTAGTGAGTCAGAGGAAGTCGTCACAAAGGCTAAAGAGGACAGCTGGTGGTTTTGGAGCCACAAGAATGGGTTGCAAATGTTTTAATCTTGTGAATAATTGGTTTATCCTTTTTTCTTTTTCCTAACAGTGATACGCAATAAATCTAAAAGGTCCTGCATTTTGTTGCAAAACCTGTACTGTAAGTAAAAAGACTGCACAGGTGGACAAAACATCACTACGATGTGTTGAATTTAAGTGCATATGTAACTGGCTGTGGTAGGTTTTTAAAAGAAAAGAGAGAAATCTGAAACAGTAACTGTACAGTAGCTATTGCAAGATATTAAAAACCACAAACCAGCTGTCCAATCAGAATACTTCCTCTGCTGTTTGACCCTCATTTGATGCTCAGTCATACTTCTCCTTTTCCCCCCACATGCTGCATGTGGAGCTTCTGTCCACACGAGGGCGCTCCGCTCAGAGAGCTTTGGTCAAAATGAAACCAGTCCAACCACCACGTATTTACTGTAAATGTTGTCAAAGTGAGTTTTCCATTTAGGCTGTTTATTACATACCGCGTCAACAACAGACGACAGCGCAGAGGGCCTGCAGCCTCGTTAGAGGACTCAGGTCTTCTTGTGATCATCGTTGTTGCTCAGAGAACCCCAGCGACTCACACAGAGCACGTCCATGGGCCTTTTTCTGTATTCAAATGCAGGCAAATGCAGGTTTTGTAGAGATGATTTGGTTTCATTTTACAGGCCGGTTTTTATTTGAATCGCAGGTGCTCTCGTGTGTCTGTTTGTTTAGGGAAATCACTGCAACCCCCACCCACCCGGCTTCACCCCCTCCAGCCTCCCAACGGACTTCAACTGACAAAACCCAGGTGGGAGTTTGTGTTTTGGATTCATCACTCTTTACCACTGGGATAATTTTTTTTTTACAAGCTGTGACGTGGCTCTCGTGTCATTACACAGACAGGAGCTTCATTAAGACATCGTCCAGGATTTGTAGAGATTTTGAACTTTGTCTCAAGGAAGACTCTTTTGCCGCTGCATTGCGCTGCGTTGTGGCCGAACACAGTGGCGTTGAGGGAGCAGGCTGAGAGGAGATACACTTATAGAGTCACAAGGCAGGACAATGGGAAGCTGTGTGCGGGACGGCTGGAGTGGCTGGGGGGCAAAACGACACTCTGCTCCTACTTTGAACCATTCCTGTCAGACCACAATGACTTTTTAATTTCTTTTTACATTACTTTTGTGGCCAGAAGATTAGCTATAAACCTTATAAATCACTTTAATGCTGTTTCTGCTGCTGAAGAGAACTCTGAAGTTTTATTTTTTAAATACATGTGCTCTAATGTGCTTCTCCATGGCACATGCTCAGTGGAGTTGAAGCCCCCAGCTATATTTTGGTTTGTGTGACCCTCTTGTGTTGCTCTCAGTCTCACCCCTGAAAGGACAGCATTGTGACTTCTTCTCTTCCTGAATGCATAAGTGGCAACAAAACCACTCCGACAGCATTCTTTTAAGAAAAGAGGAACTTTTTTTTCTCTCTCTCCCCTTTGTTGTCCTGTCATTGCGGCGTTGTGTTCAGTCGTACAGTTATTTTCAAAGTTTAGAGATCTGTTAAAGCTAGACGTGTTCTGACAATTCCAGCGACTTGAGAGGCTTTTAAAGCACTTTGAAGTGGGATCTTACTAAGCAGAGGTGAGTCTTTTTTTGTTACATAAACTATTCGATTTAATGATCAGCTTTATTGGTGACACGGGAGCATTGTTTTGCTGGTGTGACTAAAAGAAAACACACCCACTTCTACCGCATTCCTGCCTGTAAAATGTGTTTTAATTCGCTGAGGAAACGCCAGCACCGCCTAATTTTTTTGAGTCCTCTTCAGGCACATGGTGATGTCGAGCCAAGTTCTTCATCTGAAGGTCAGCGGGTCATCGACGGCTGTGCTCAGACGCTCTGACATGAAAGACTGTGAATTCTCTGAGAAAGGTAAGAGGGATGCTTTATCACAGTGAAGTCTATATGTGTGTTTGCTCCACACAAAGCGTCGCCTTCCCTTTCCCTACCTTTAAACAACAGTGTAGATCTGCAGTGTACAGATTAGATTAGCCTGCATGAAGGATTCCTACATGCATCACCAGGCGCTTACAGATTTCCCCACAGCGTTATACTCATAAAAAACTACCGATGTCAACTTTTTTTAAGCAAGAAAAATTCACATTTTTATGCGTTTATGATGTACTAGTTCAGTTTCTGCTCAAAATGTGCCTGTTAGGAGCAAAGCAGTGATGACAATACATAGCGGGACAGATGAGAGTGACTTCAGTCAGGCACTCGTCAGTTTGTCCTTTTTGCTTCTCTCAATACAGACTGCATTGTTGTGTTTCCACTCGTTGATTTCAAGGGAAGTGACTTTGCGTGTAGAATCCAACAAAAGATTGGCTGCATTCCAAATCACGTACTTTTTCTTTGTAGTTTAGGTACAGTTGCCCTCACAAAGTGAACCGTTTCATGCAGCATGCTTTCTATTGGGACGTACTGCTTCGTCCTGAGGTTGTGTCTCAAACTTTGGCCTGTGGTGTGAAGTGAGCTGTCGTCCGTAAGACACTGAGTCTCATCTGACACAGAGGATTGTGGGTAAAAGGGCCAGAGAAGCATGCTTGCTGGCTCACATGCTGCAGACCAGATGTAGCAGGACATCCATGTATTTTTAGCACAGTGCAGTTAACACACTACGTATTGATACATCCTAAATCTTTTCATGACGTACTGTACAGTATAGTAGTGTGGGTATGTGAACATGCTTAGGCCTCATCGCTGAACCCTCACACACTTGACTGATGAAACCTTTGTGGGAGAAATGGTTTTAAAGGGGATTCTATCTACACAGTTTAGCAGCAAGAAACTAAAAACTGAAAAAACCCATCAGATTTTCAATTTTCCGATGAGCCTTGAATGCATCATCCCAGAGTTCTGTTGGGGAAATTATTCAAACTTAAGCTTAAAATCAGAATATTTAATCGAAATCACGCAACTCTGCGTGCGTCATTTTAAAATGATCCGAGACTTTACCATATACGATAAAAAGATTCTGCGTAAAACACAAAAGCTGTGATGTCACTGATTATGACGACTAACTGCAGCAGCTCTCGTAGCTAAGTCAGAATCATCCTGTAAAGTCAGAATCCACTGCACTTTGTGTCAGCAGTAACTTGAAATGCATGAACCGTGATCCACAGTGAAATTTGTCTGCCCGTCTTGTGAATATTTGGTTCTCGAAGTTTGCTGGAAGTGAACATATAACGCTCAAGTAAAGAGAAAACAGAGGGAGACCTGGGGGGCGTGTTACCCAAAGCGAAGTGTAAGGCATTAAAAGGATTTGCACCTTTTCTTTTATTTGGTTTAAATTGCCAAATATGAGCACAATGGGAAAAACAACAGAGATGTTTTGCTTCAGTGTGCAGCGTTCTTTCAGAATTATGCTTAGGTCCTTTCAACTTCAGCTGCATTTCCACCAAAAGTCCCCAAACTTTTACTTATAGTGACTTTAATGTCATGGAACTGTCTAAGTTTTCTTTCTTAATTCTTTCTTCTTGTCTGCATTTCTAAAGCCCTGCAAAGATCAGGAGAATTAGTTTGCTTACGCATCAAAGAGTGATTTCTGAGCACAACAATACAAACTCATGAAAGCTTCTTATGTCTGCAGGCTTTTCTAAGAAGAGAGTCCTGGATTTCAAATACAAGGAGATCATTGGCTAGTTTAGCATCTTTTATTGCCAGTTTGAAATGGACTTCAGGGAACACCAGGGCCAAAACAAAAACCAAAACAAGCCTAAATCAAAATAAGACTGAGACTAAATCCAAAGTAGGCAGAAAGGAAACTACCAAACCTACAACAAAAGAAAAACTAGAAAAAAAAAGGGGCTGCATCAAACAAAGATGGCAGCTCTGCTTTACGAGCTCTTTCTGGAAATCTCTGGATGGGTCACATAGTAAAACAAAACCAGTACTTTTATTGGAAAACCAGTTTAGCGGTATGTTGCTAGTACCACAGAATGAAGCGGTTACAGTAGTCAGACTTTATGTGTTGTGTTGCCATGGAAACCTACATACATTCAGTCGGCGTGGCAGAAATGCACAAATATGGTTTCATGTTTAGTCCTACCAAATTTGTTTCACACTAATCATTACATTAATCTCTTAGTATTTATAGCTTTATTGTGCAGCTGACGCCCTATAAATAAGCAGCTGAATTGAAAATGCACAAAGTGGTAAAATAAATGTTATTAATTGTAATTATTAAGTAATATTATTTCGTATTTCTCCCTTGCATCATTTGCAGCAACAGCATTTTTTACAGTAATAAATTCTTCTTATATTTATACATTCAATTGTTGGGGGGGGCGTAACAAGGCCTTAACAAAATATTACGTTTTAAATTTACACTGGATGTCTTGTTCTGCAGAAATTACATTAACATCAGCAGTTAACATCTACACACTACGCTATTTCAGATTCTGTAAGGGGTAATGTTACTAAGTAGGACTCTCCCAATCAAGTATTTTTGGCTCCTGATCCAATATGAGTCATTTATTATTTAGTATCTGCTGATGCCATTTTCCTAGATAACACACATTTCAAGTTTTGTACATCTACTGCTCATTTTGCACTGCTCATAAGCAAGTGTATATATATGTATATAAATATATTTTCTTCTGCTTCTTTGCACCAATGGACCAAGTCAAATTCCTGGTGATGTAAAAATTACTTGGCAATAAAACTGATTCTGATTCTGATTCTGATTCTGATTCTGATTAGTTGCAGTACTTCGTTGTGCCACCAGGTGGAGCCTCGTACTGTTTAATACCATAGCAACCAGAGGAGATTCTGTTTTTGCAAGCAGAGAGCTTTAGGTGAGTTTAACTAGTAAAGGAACATCATGACAGAGAGTTCTATGAGGATTATTGACATCAGGCCAGCAAATGAGGGATAAATGAAGTTGGATTTAAATAGGATACCAGTCGTGCATCTCAGAGGAGGCCAGTTCTTGCAGCTCTCTTCACTTCTCTGCTTAAGAACAAACACAATTTACTAAGCAACTGTCAGCTGGTACCGGCAAATAAATGCATACCTCATATAAAAATATATATAAATAGTCTTTTTATATTTGCAGCACCACTTACACGCTGCTCTCATGTCTGCTGCAGCCCCTTTTATTGATTGTAATGGAGGCAAAGTGATGCAGCAGCTGCTCCACCAACTGTCCACGTACGTTAATAAATTGAAAAAAAAATTGATTTTGCAGTGAAATCTTATCGTTTTAGATGCTATTGTGGCTTAAGAATAAATTACGGCGCTCGCAGATATTTTTTCCTTTCCACACATGACTGAGTGGCCGAATGTCCCGGTAATCCATCAGTACCTAAATGCAGCAGGATGTGGGATGAGTCTGAAAAATCAACATACAAATATCCTGAGACGTCTTTATGCACACGAAGCATTTCCACAGTGGAGGTCAACAGACTGATGAAGTGAGAATACGCAGACGGCTGTTGACGCTCGGATCTGTTTATGTCTAGATCCGTTTTACATGTATTCAAATTGTGTGCTTTGTTTGTGAATGGCGAAGGAGATTTAGTAATGCTACGAAACAGTGATAAAGATTTCGTTTTCGTGTGTAGTGAAACACACACTTGTCACGACTACTGATGCAAATTTCCCTCGGCTGCACCGAGTCGGCCCAGGTGTTGCGGTGACCTTCTCAGAGTCTTGCAACTGACCCCAGATCAGATTGAGGTTAGCGACATTTTACACCTCAGTGCCTGCCTATGGCACATTAATCCGCAGGAAGCACTTTGTAACGCGCTGTATAAATCTGTGAAGAGGAAAGCTGACCCGCACTTTCCTCCACCAGCAGGTAGAACTCCTGCTCCTGTCTTCACAAAAGCTCTTTAATGCTGCCTTTGTATTAAGTGATTCATGAATTACTTAATAATACTTGAATACGGCTGCACAGAAACGCACCGCGGATTTGCATAAATGCACATATATGTGGTGTAATTTGTGTAATTGTGCCAAACCGACAGAGAGAAGAGGATGCGGCATGTATGTTGCGTCGTGCACTTATCGTAAAATAACCCTGAGACAAAGTGTGGCGGTGTTTACTGCTGCCGTGCTTTTAGCAAATATCCATCTATACCTCTGTGTCGTTATCACCCTACTTATTATGGATTCACAAACAACACACACACATGCGAAAACGCCCCCCTGCGCTCATTCCAATTGACACACTTGGTTTAGCTTAGCGAGGGATTGTGCGTTCGCATGCGCATCTGCGGGTGTGTGCGTGCATGCGGCCCGTGTGTGTTTGTGCCCAGTAAACTGAGTTATGAGCGTGAATGGAGTGAATGGTATTTGACCATGTGCATTGTGTTTTATGAGATGAGTCGGCTTTAATGACTCTGTCACCAGTAAATGGGCGCTGATTTGTAGCACAGCTGTCGCTCCACACTCTGATCAACTCTGGAGCCTTCTGCGGACACACACACACGCACACATGCAGACACACACCATACGTGCGCACACAAAATTAGCAAGCATCCAGCGCGTACCCCCACACCGAAACATCCGTATTGAAGCCATATACGCTCGCGGTGCAGTTCATGTAGATTGGGATTCTGGCACAAACAGTCTCATTAACGTGTGTTGTCGATACAGAAAGTAATTGCAATCTGAAGTCTAATCAGACAGAAATTACAGCTGTTCAGATGCAGGCAGCAGTCATACATTAGATCTGATATCCAATCAATGCACCTATTCCTCAGAGATACCACTGATCCATTACCTGCTATTGCCAGTATGGCTTTAATCCTATTTTTGTGGATACAGTGCAGATGGAGTTATGTTATTCATTATCATGCTGAGCCGATACATCAGGGTGGAGCAGGGAGTTGGTAACCAGAGAACTAGCCTCCATGTTTCCAGCCATCCACCCTGAACTGTTGTGTAGCTCAACCTGCGCCCTTAGTGTTGGGGGAGGGTTGGGAAATGGAAAACCATTTTGACTATGGTGGATCAATAACATATCACAACAGTGAAGCAGTGCAAGCTTGGTAATTTCATCCTTGCCCGGGTGCAGGATCTGGTGCAGGTTTAGTTTCAAGCACAGGACGGGGACTGTTTGGGTCATGGAGTACCTTGTATTTGTTAACAGCTGAAGGAGCTGATGGTGTTTATATTGTGTGATAACAAGGCGAATTGTAAGCTTGTGACCCTCTGAACCCAATCACTAAATCACAAAAATCACACTATTTATCAGAAATCAAAGAAGAATCACTAGA
>NW_007579366.1:106726-123845 GCF_000690725.1 Stegastes partitus | reverse complement strand
AACCTTTTGCAAAAAGCATAGATTGTTGAAAGCAAACATTTCTGAGCTTTTTGCCACAACAAACAAGCCAGGTCCAACTTAGATGCAGCCAACAGTCGCGGGACAACAACTCAGGAACATTTTTACACAAAGCAGAGAGGAGACGAGTATGGACACGAAATGAAATATTAAAGTGGTAAAATATCTGAAGAGTTAGGTTTTTAATGCCAATATTGCTAACACCTGTAGACACTTGGGAAGACGATGTACACGTTCATTTCAGGGTTTCTCATTTTTTTGCAATCAAAGGAATTCATCTTCATCCATTTTTGACATGATTGTTTAGATTTTTAACTTCGTCATTCAGCACAAATGACATCTCTGAGTTTTCTCTACTTCTAGTTATGTTGTGTAGAACATCACACTGCAGTGAAAAAAGAGCAAAACATGAGAGAGAAAAAGCTTTGGGGTTCAGAGAGTTATTGAGTTTTGGCCATAGCTGCCACTAAGTGAGCAGTGGTTCTTCCTGATCCTGCCTCCTTCTAGCACGAGTAAATATAAAAGGATGCAGGAATACAGAACTCAAAAAAGAATCAACAACAGAGAGAGAGGAAGCTGCACATGTTTGTATTTCCTGTGTTATCAATGGAGAGGAGAGACTCTGCTACTGTCTGTAAGTATAAAATTAAGTAAACATGATATGGACATGAAGGGGAAACACTGCAGAACTTTTATTCTAGTCACCACCTTGTTTGCATCCAGCTGTTTACACCACCAACACACCAGTGCAGCAGATGGCTGGCAGGGCAAACCAGGCTGATGCTGACTTTTTATATGCATATTTATATTAGTGTAACTGTAGCAAAGCAGGAGGCCTTTATTTACTCATTTCCAGGTCCAAGCTTGTTTAAATCCATCTTTAACAGTCCTCTATAGTTGGAGTAAAAGCACCAAACTTGATGATAGTGTTATTTAAGCAGAAGCCATCAGCGCTTGTAGCACCACTCGAGTAAAAAAAACAAACAAAAAAAGTCACCAGCTGCTTCTGGATCTACGCTAGAGACTGAAAGTTGGGATATCTGTTGACTTCTCTTCTTAATGAAAGCAACACTATAAAGCTGACGACACAGTTTAATTGTGTGGTTTTTAAAAGTTATTTAAAGCCAAGAGGAAATCAGCTGGATGGATCAGGCTTAACAGATAGAAGTAAAGGGAAATAAATCTTCATTATCTATTTAATCTGTCAGCCAACCGCAACTTGTACTGAAACTACATATTCCCAAAAAGGCTGAGACTATTTTGCATGGTCACAAATTAAGGAGGCAACAGCGCAGACTTAGATCTAAGTCACTTTATAGCATGAAGGGATTATTTTGTTGTGAAAAAATATGAAACTTAGATATACAGAGATGAGTTTGTAGTGGTATATGATTAATATCAGCAGGAGGAGTTTACATTGACAGGAAATCTTTGGCAGTTCGGCAAGTTGTAGAATTATTCCTCAGAAGTTTCTGCGTGGATGGATGGATGGATGAATGGATGGATGGATGGATGGATGGATGGATGGTCGGTCACTTGGGGTTCAGAGGAATAAACAAAAAAAGATTGTGAAACTTAATTACCCAATTACAGATTCATGTATTTGTTTGTTTAAACTATTTAAGAAAAAGA
This sequence comes from Stegastes partitus, assembly GCF_000690725.1. Taxonomy (NCBI): domain Eukaryota; kingdom Metazoa; phylum Chordata; class Actinopteri; family Pomacentridae; genus Stegastes; species Stegastes partitus. The sequence continues at coordinate 122,195 of NW_007579366.1, read as the reverse complement.
ATTTATGTAGTTTGGTGCTTTGAATGTGGGGCTCTGTGGCTGACCCGACAACACATCTATATATCAAACCCCACACCTTCAGTCTGTTAGGACAAACCTATTGCTAAAATTTTCAAGCCCATTTCAGAAAACCCTGATTAAATCATAGAGTTCATTTTTTCCCAACTCTGGATCAAAGAAAACATAATACTGACTTGATCTACTGAGGAGTATTTCTCATAAAGAGCAAACTAAGCTTCATGTGTAAACCTGTCATTGTTTTCTGTACTTGAACTGTGAGTTTGTTCCGGCTGGTTATAATATTGTTCCTCCAGCAGATGTCACTGTTGCAGAGTGTTTCTGGAGCTCCCAGGTTTGGAGGCCGCAGTGTTTCCTCTAAATGATTTGCTCCACAGCAGTCGGCCTTCTCTCCTTCACTTCACTGCATCAACTTACAGACATTCAAACGGCTGCATTGATCTATCCATCTGTCTTGTTTGCTCTGCAGACTCCGAGCTCACTGACAGTGTAACAGGTGTGCCCTTTTGATTTCGGGGAAAATGTCAGATGACGACGCGTATGAGGAGTGTGTGTTTGTGTGAACTCATGGCGGGGCCTGTACGTTATCAAGTTTGAAATGATTCCCCGTGTTCTGCTCTCTCTCACCGTCGCGTCCTTTGTGCCTTTTTGCTCTCTTGTCTATTCGTCTCTGTTCATTTAGCGGTGAGCCGCGGCAGCAATTCCACTCATGTATGCTGCTCCTTGTTGACTTTAGCCTCATTAGAAGGCCAAATGAATATGACGAGTTGTGACATTAGGCTACAGCTGGAACAAATGCGCCAGCCGCTCGCTCTCCAGCCCGGCCAATTTTTCCTCCCTCCATTTCTCGCGCACACACACACCAACATGTGCCTCACTTATTTTTTTTCGGGGAAGGGCTTGGTGGGGTTGATGGGTTTGCAACAATATTGGAAATGTAGATGGGCCTGTGTTTTGAATTGGATTGCACGCTTTGATGCAGAGACAGATTGTAAACTGTGATTTTATTAAATCCTTCATTAGGATTCATCAGTGAGATTGGATCAGAAAAAGGTCACTGTGCAGATGCGCCCCCCCACCTCTTTCCTCTTTGCTCCATCCCCCCTTATACATACCCTCCTCCCATTTCTGTCTTGTTTACCCCTCTCTCCCCCACTGTCTCCCCCCCTCTCTCTCTCTTCCCCTGCTAGCCCCTTGCCCGAAACAAATTTGCGATGAAAATGGGGAAAAATGATCATCATGGGCCTGCTACAGAAACACAAGGTGAAAGTGACATTACCCCCCCACCACCACCACCACCACCACCACCACCGCACACACACAACCCCACCCTGGACTCCCCACACCCCCAACCCCCCCTCTTCCTCCTCACAGCCATCGAGGCTGGCGCCGGTGGGACGCCTGTGCCACAAATCATTTGTATACTCTCATTTCTGCGAGCGGCCCGCGATGTTGCTTACTGCTTAGCGAGCAGATGACTTTCAGAAAGAGGAGCGAATTGGGAGGGAAGGGATGAAGAGACGGGGGAGATGAGGGAGGCAGGGGGAAGGGGTGGGGGTGGGGGTGGGGGAGAGGTGGGGAGGTGGTGGGGGGTGTGGCAATTTGCCGGCGTGCGAGGACGTCTGTGGGAGTTGGATCTGAAATTGAGAGGGAAATTGTGCGCGCCATATGTCAAGTTCTGCAAAGGAGGTTTTCATTGTGCACCTATATTGTGTGTGTGTGTGTGTGTAGATGAATGTGTGTGTTTTCTGTTTCAAAATGAAGCATCTGGGTTGTTTATTGAATCACCTTCGCCATTGTCTGTATTCCCTGCTATTATCACCGAAAGAGCTGCAGCCCCGCCGCCACCACCACCGCCACCCCCCTCCAACAACAAGGAAATGGGAAATGTGCCGCACATATTGTCTGTAGCTAGTGTTTGGTCATCTTTGTCTCTCTCACATGTATGCACACACACACACACTTAGTTAGACACACACACCCTTCCCCCACCCCTGCCCAGTGTGAGACATCATGATTCTTCTGGTACACTGAATACATTCTCCATGCAGTCTGAGCATTGAAGTCCATGCAGGCAAACATGTGACATTACCAGGAAAAGAGCATTATTTCACCTTCCAGCATGCACACACACACACATGCACACACAAACACACACACACACTTGAATTCCCAGCTTCATAAAACAACCATAAACACACCTATAATTGCATGCACCTTCACGAGTGCACAAACACACACCAAAAGGTTTCTCATATGAACACATCAATATGCGCATACACACAAACATCACCTCCCTGCATACAAACATAAACACTGTTTTGCCGCCCATCCACCCACTCAAACCCACACACACACACACATAAACACTCGCAGTCAGGTTCGTGTGGAGTAAATATAGAACGGGAGACAGCGTGGCACAGTGACCTGCAGAGGAACCCGCACACTTTGCCTGCTAGTTCCACAGGGCCCCGTGCTTTCAGGAAAGCCATGCAGTATTCATGGCTCAGTCACGGGGATCCGCGAGGCAGGATGGCAGAAACGGCAAACACGGTGGAAGTGCGCTGCAAGCAGCTCAGCGGGGGCACTGTTAGTGTTACACAATACGCACCGTAGATCTGCTGTGTGTTTTTGTGCTCGCTGCACGGTCTGTGAAGTGGAACGGCTGTTTTTCCCCAAAGTGTAGATCATTTTCATATTTGAGGATTCACTTTTGTTGTATATATATATATAAATGTGTCTTTATGCACACACACGTGCTCCTGTGTGTGTCTGCGCTCATGTGTTTGTATGTGTCGTCTTCACGCTCCGCTGCCTGCTCTGAGAAATAGGCCCATTCTTCATTATCACCCCAAAGGCAGTCTGAGAGTGGACTGTCTCAAACCCACACACACACATGTGAAGGGATCTCCCTGTGACCCACATTCATCAGATCCAGCCCTGTGGGGCCTCCGGGGAGCTTCAGGGGAGTCGTGCCCCCAGCGTGGTGCACCGTGGCGAGGCCTTGACTCTGAGATATGCGGTACGTGAACCCCGGAGCTTCCGTCCCGTCCAGGGGGACTGCAGTTATCAATGCCGCCTGCTCCACTTCTGACGGAGGTTGCCATTGAGACGATGAGACGAGGGAGTGGTGGGGTTGACTGAACATACCTGCATCAGAGCCACAGTCATCCAAACATCTGGTTTTCTGTCATTAGCTGTGAAAATATTTTATTAGTTTACATATTTTAGATTTTATGTTATTCATTGATTTGAATTTTTGTCACAAACATTTTTAATTATTGTTTTTAGCCATTGTTAATTGCTATAGAACTGTCATCCGTCAGTAACAAGTTTGTACAGATAATTCCAAACAATTAGTTTTGCAGGTTCTGCTGTTACAACAAGTGACTTCTAGCCCTCTGAATCCCAAAAAGGCATGCTATTTTTAAAGAAAATAACCAAAATCGAAGTATTTATTAGCTCAAGAAACTCTAAGAACCAAAAACTTGCTTAATTTTCCAACTTTCCAACGGTCCTTGAACTACTCATTCAGGAAAATTAACCAAATTTAAGCTTAAAATTGTGATATTTCATCAAAATCTATTATTCTACATGTATTTTTTTTAATATACCAAAAATAAAACATTTTCTCTACCAGATTCTGCAAAAAAACAAAAAATTCTGCATTCCTAGCTGCAAACATGAAGCCATCAGTGACTCAGCTGCAACCAACAGTCACATGACAAAAAATATTTCTGGCCAAACTGCAGGCTGTGTTCATGCAGATAGGAGACAAGCATAGAAAGAAATTAAAAATGTGTGTTATAAATGATCCATGGCATGCAGAGTTACCATTTTTTCAGTGTTGGTAGCACCTGGGACACTTGTTATAGTGAAAAATAAACCCACAGTGAGTAAAAATGTAACAGGAGCAAAAACCCAAAAGCTGCTTGGGCTTCAGATCAATACACAGACACCCAAGTGTACATAAAAACAGGTATTTGGTTATTGTAGTAAACCCCGGAATCAATGTTTTCATCATTTTTCCAGGTGCTCACACCAACACTGGAAATATTAGAAATGTCTTCCTAGTATGATTCCACAATGAGAGCAGGGGATAAAATCAGTGTCATGGGACTTGAGTTACACATTTCACGTAGTTAGGATTATCTTCACAACACCGATAGAACTGTTACCTGACTGATAGAACTCAGGAACAGAAGTCTGTATATCTGCAGCTTCGCCATCGTGGTCTGTGCAGATCCTCAGCTATCCAGGTCTTTGTCACCATCAGTGGCTTTTTGTTTAAGCACTTTGGTTTCCCCTGAAGAGTCTGAAAATAGGTGCAGATTGCCAGCATGCCAACATATCTTCTCCCTGTCTGTGGTGGCTGACTTATCACTCTTTCTTGCAGTTTAATCATCCATAAACACAACAGTTGGACAGCATTATGTATGGACTAGTTCTGAGAGAGGGCTGCAAGGTGGGTCAGTGGTTAGCACTGTTGCCTCACAGCTAGAAGCTCGCAGGTTCGCATCCCAGTAAGGACACCCGGGATCTTTCTGCGTGGAGTCTCCATGTTCTCCCCGTGCAGCGTGGGTTCTCTCCAGGTTCTCCGGCTTCCTCCCACAGTCCAGAAACATGTTGAGGTTAATTGGTGATTGTAAATTGTCCGTAGGTGTGAATGTGAGTGTGCTTGGTTGTCTGTCTCTAAGTGTAGCCCTGTGATAGACTGGTGACCTGTCCAGGTGAACCTGCCTTCACCCTGAGTCAGCTGGGATAGACTCCAGCCTCCCATGACCCTAGTGAGGATTAAGCGGTGTGTAGATGATGGATGGATGGTCAATGACACGGCTAACATGATGTTCATCAGGGGCGCTATGCTAGTTAGCTCTAAACACAAAGCAAACTGTGACATCAGTAGTTTTGTAGGTGTTTGATCTTAAAATGTAACTTTGGGGTGATGATTGTGAGTCTGAATAACCCCTAATATATTTATTAATCAAAAACAACAAGAACTTATTTCTTTTCTTTGTCTCAAAGCCAAAAATGGAAAAGCCGCTTCAGGTGTCAGAATCAAACCCAGTCCATGTTTGGTTTTGGGCAACTGCGCTTTTTATTTGGAATAAAAACAGAAGTCAAATGTCTTTTTGTTAAATTTTAACTTTAAACCAAAGATGAAAAACTAAATCACACATTCTATTCATTTGTTGTTTTCTAATCAAGTAATTACAAAAACAAATTCAAAAAATAGTTCCAACTTTGGTTGAGAGGAGTTACAAAAACCACAACGTTGATGGGGTTAAGTTGATTTTTGGTTGTTTAGATTCTGACACTTTAATTGAAAAACAAACAAACAAAAATATGCTCCTTTAATTTTTTCTTTTCTTTCATTCAAATAAATATTAGATTATCCAATGATACCACTGTTCTTGGTTAAAGGTCAGGGAATCCCCAAAATAATTAAGATTTATCGTATGGGAACGATAAATATCTGCACCTACTTTTTATAATCACATCATCCCATCTGATATTAGACATTTCAGACAACTGACAGACAAATCGTTGCTAAAAACTGCTGAATATCTTTTGGACAGGACACTTAAATACTCAGAAAAACAGCAGATAACTGGGACTGTAATTTGACCTGAGATGAGGAGGATGGAGGGCCTGACATATAACACCTGACCAGCTAATGTTAAAATCCTCCCTCCACAGAGAATTAAATCCTGTCTGGATGATACTTGAGGCTTAAAAAACTGTGAACTTCCCCTTTAATGATGCTCACTATGTATTCTGTAGGTGCTGCTGTGCCTCCTAAGCACCGCTAGGAGTCAACTGGGGATGAATAAATGCAGAAATGCACAGTTTTGCATGTAGATGTGAGTGATTTGTTTGACTGCTGAATGCTGAAATAATGTAAAGATCATAATTTTTAGGATTATTTTGGGATGTTGCTTTGATTAGATAGTTTACAGCGGGGGGGATTTGGGGTGGTTTTCTGAACATTAACTCGCTGCGAAGTCAAAAAAAGAACAAAACAAACTTATTTTCCTAACACGCCAGCAATAAAGACTTCGCCCTGCTGACTCCGCCGAGGCCCGTAGCGTTTTAAAGCCCCGTCAGCAAAACACAAAAAACCTTTCTTTAACAAACAAATAAACCAGGGGAGCATAATGAGAGCAATAACAAGTCATTTAAATGCAGCTTTACGATAAGGGATTCACAGTTGTCTTTTAAAGATGAGAGATAATGGGTGTTTTCTCTGCAGCAGCACAGGCTCGCCTTTATGAAAATGCAGTTGCCGGGAGAAGCTGTTGTTTGCAAACTTTCCCAAAGTCTCGCTGAGTCAAAAGTGACTTGAGACAAAGTTTGTTTATCTCCTCATTACGGATGTGAAGCGCATCTCCCCCGCCAGCTCGCTGTGTTTTAACGCGCGCTTTGTGCAGGCTCAGGTGTCGCACAAAGTTGTCTTGTTTTTTTGCAACAGAGCGCCACTTGTGACAAAACTGCAAACTTTTCAACCGAGTTGGAGAATAGGCACTTTGATACTCCGAGCCTGACTTTGGCTCTTTTCCTTTCTCAGACCAGGTGGGCGCCATTGAGAGGGAAATTCTCTTCTTGGAGGGCGTAAGTTTGGGGTTGTAACTCATGAACGGGACGGCTTTGAAAGACGTGCAGGCTGCCGAGCGAGCGAGTTTTCCTAGACACTGAGCTCCTTTGCGGTTGCATTCTTCAGCCCTCATGAATAATTCGGAAGCGCCGCTTGTCACTGTCCTTGTTGTTGTTGTTGTCGGCTGTGGTGTCACTCCTGTCTGAGCGAGACGGAGGAGACAGAGGACTCTTTACACTTCAGTCTCCTCTGCACTTCCTCTTTCATTCAGGAGGAGAGGAAGCGGCTGTGTGCTGTGCGTTTGTATGGGGGAGAGAACGGGGGAGAGAGAGAGAAGGGGGGAGACAGATAGAGAGGAATCATGTCTGCCTGTCTGGCATAATGGCCTGTTTGTGCTCCTGTAATGGTTTGAAGGAAGGAGGAGAAAAAGGGCAAAGAAGGAGCAGCAGAGTGAAGAAAAAAAAAACTCCTGTTATGGTGTCTGCAAGTGTTTCAGCAAGTTTAAAGGAATAATGTGACATTTTGGAAAAACACGCTTCCTTGTTAGAAGGTGCACTCACGTACAGTAAATACACAGCTAGTACATGGGATTAACGGCTTTGTTTTTAAGTCAATAGTCGGCCACGTTAACAATCAATAATCAACACCTCAGTCTTCACAAAAAGACGTTCCTCAACAGCTGAACTGCATTTTCAAATAGGCTTTGAAGGCAACATAATTATGTTTTCAGATAAATGCAATTTGTGACGTGGTGAGAAAGGCAGCCAGTGTAAAGAAGACCAGGGTTTGTGTCCTGCGATGGACAATAAATTATCCATCCATCCATCCATCATCTATACACCGCTTAATCCTCATGGGGGGCTGGAGTCTATCCCAGCTGACTCAGGGTGAAGGCAGGTTCACCTGGACAGGTAACCAGTCTATCACAGGGCTACACTTAGAGACAGACAACCAAGCACACTCACATTCACACCTACGGACAATTTAGAATCATCAATTAACCTCAACATGTTTCTGGACTGTGGGAGGAAGCCGGAGAACCCGGAGAGAACCCACGCTGCACGGGGAGATATCCAAACCGGGACGCGAACCGGCGACCTTCTAGCTGCGAGGCAACGATGCTAACCACAGAGCCACCTTGCAGCCCTCGATAAATCATGAACCTTAGAATTAGGTTTAATTTTCTGTTGTTTACTTTTGAGTTTTACTCACTTCCTGTGTGGTTAGATTTAGGAAAATATCTTAGAATCTTGGTGAAGGTCAGGCACCAAGTAGAAGTTGTCATAGTTTGGGTTGAAATACTTTCACTGCACATTTGAAGCATCGCCTCCATTTTTTAGGTTACTGGTGTGACAAGTCCCGCCCCCATCTGATGCATGATTGGTTGGATGAAAAGCAGCAACAGTGAAGTAAAATCAGCATCTTTTTGCATTCGCTTCCATATGTTGACCAGCTGAAGTTTTGCAGTTCTGCAAGTCAGTTAGTTTTAATATGAACACAAACACTGGAATAAGTCACATTTGTGTGGGACAGTTACAGTTTCATGCACCCTTTGAGGATTTGATAAGCATCAGTCTATGAAAGGGATCCTTGTGTTTGGCAGATAGTTTTATAGTTTAGCCATAACAACACCTTCAATAAATAAATAATAGAAAGAAAGAATAAATAAATGAATGAAAGAGGCATGAGCTGAATCAATATCGTGTCAGATGTGTACACAAACACTGACAAATAAATATGACAGGTCAAAGTATTTTTGGTGTGGAAGATTTCAACACTTAACTCCGTTTCTTAGAAGTATTTCCGATGCTTGAACATGTTACTGTACTGAAGTCCTGACAGTTAACCCTCTGAACCAGAAGCTGAATATCTTTGATTGTTTTGTTTTGCAAAAGTAAAAAACTGGATTCAACACGTACAACATTTTCCATCCCTGGAACAAAGGTAGCGCTTTGTAGTATAGATATTTCATAATTTTACATTTTTAGCTGGTTTATCTCTCGTCTGCTCTGAGTAAACACAGCCTGCAGTTTAGCTGAACACCAGACTGTGGTCATGGCTGAGTCACTCATGGTTTCTCAGAGTGCAGAATTTTTAGTTTTGTACAGATTCAGGAGAGCATCAGTTGTATATCTATTTATTTTTTGGGCATTTTTAAAACTGAAATATGTAGAACAAGTGATATTGATGATGAAGCGAAGGTTTGATTCTTTTTCTTACTAATGATTAGTTCAAGGACTGTTGGAAAGTTGAAAACCCAACCAGTTTCTGGCTCTGATAAATAGTGTAACTCTGACGACTTGAAATAGACGAGAAATAGGCTTTGCTCTGCAGCCACATCTACTTTAACAATACATGACTGTAACGTTACAAGTTAAGTACAGTCAGTGTGGAAAAGCTTAAAGAAACTAACGAGTGGAGTAAAGTAAGATGCTTTTCTCTATTCACACACTGAAGTGCTGCTGCTAGTTGCTGAGAGCGAATCTTTTATGAGGCCCAGACTGGACTGTTGGAGGAGAAATGGACTCCTCAGTGTGAATCATTTATGAATTCTACGAATGCAGCTTTCTACCTTCCTCCTTTCACCGGACTATTGGCACGTAAATATAAACCGGCGTTGAACGCGGTGATGCTCCAGCTGTTCTCCACCTTCAGGGTCAAATTTCACACTTTTTAGCATTTAGCATTTACAACGGTATATAAGTGTAGTATGACACACTACAAAATCTATATAAACAAATAGACGCTAATTTAAGTTTTAATATACAGTCGTGACTCGATAATCCGACACTAAATGTAAAACCTTCTTTTATGTCGGATAGCAAGGCTGTCAGATTGTCAAGACGGAGGTCGAGATACAAGGAGGGCTTGATGCTGGAAGGCTCATTTGTTGTTAATTATTGTTCATAGTTGTTATAATAACTAGTAGGGCTGGTCCCAATAGCACTTTGTGCTTTCTGGATATTCAGGCCCAATTAATGATGAATATCTGAATATTCTACGTGGTTGGGGGATCGCACAAGCAATACTTGGCTGCTGATGCTAGTTTGGTTAGCGGTCGCACTTCTGTTTCCACCATCGGTGGCGGCGGGGGAGTGGCAGATACGCTCCACCGTTACCATCCATGTTTACTTCCGTAAACACTGAGCACGCTCGCTGCGTGTGACGTCGTCGTGTCCTCTTCTGTGCATGCGGGACACTTTTGGGTCGTATGAAGTTCACACAGCAGATCACATACAAGTCGCATTTAATTGGAAATGTGAAGGAAGTCACAAAGAAATCCTCATTGAGCATCAAGTCCTGCAGTGTGAACGTAGCCAATCTGTGGGATTGTTCAGTCAGATAATACGCCGTTATCCTGATTGGTGACATTAAATGTCATGTCAGAGTCAGAATCCAAGGCTGTCGCTATGTTAAGGCGGTTTTTAATGGGTTCTGTTCATTTTTCATAAAAACCTTTCGGCTAGCAAGGTTTAGGATTGTTAAGGGTCGGATTGTAGAGCCACGACTGTATAGTCAGTGTAATTTGCTAATATAGCATATTTCATTACTAATGCAGATTATTTCTGTATCTATAAGGGCTCTATTGTTACTCATTAATAATTACTAAAACTACTAATAGAGAATATCTTAATTTCTAATATAATATATGTATATAAGCTATGAAATGTACACATATAGCCTACATCATTTATTAATACAGGAAATATAATTCACTAATATAATCTTCTACACATTTTTAATGTATTTTTTTAATCACTGACTATTAATTATCCAGATTACAAGCCATCTAGTGTGATGGGCTTTAAGCGTCTTTATATTTTCACAGCTTTTATTTTACGCCTCCAAGACTACTAAACGTACAAAACAAAACAGATTTTCAACATATGTGACCTTTAAAAGGATTAAAGCTCTGTGTGCTGTGTTTGCCTTTTGATCCATTAGCAGTGCTGTTAGCATCACCTGTTACGCGTTATAATCTTTAGAATAATTGTGGAGAAACGTACATTAATGAACAACAGATTAAAGTATGCAACACGTACAGCGGTCTGCGTGCTTTCTGACGCTGCTGTAAGTGTAAGTAAGCGTGTTGGAGTGCAATAATAACATTTCTAAACAACACGTGACACCACAGTAAGTACACATCTGAAATAAAGTGAACACAATGCAGGACAGAAGAATAAGAGTTGGAGGGAGGCGGTTTGAGTGTGTGTGTGTTTGTGTCGGTCAGCCTCTATTTGCATGTAAATAGCCAAACGCACCAGTCCTCTGCTGCAGGGATGACAAAGAGCATCGCGGAATTGCCTGGGCTTGTTTGTCATCCATCAGTGGCGAGGAGGAGAGGACGGCGGTCAGCCTGGTCAACATAAACAACGTGAGAGAAAAGGAAGGTGTGGCAGAATAGATTCTCCATCCTCCCTGGCGCAGATCAAGGACAGAGGATGGACCGTAAACTCGCTTCCTGTACCTCGGACTGTTTTTACACCTCTGCCTCGTGACTCTTAATTCAAGTTTAGATTTTTTTTCCTTGACCTTTTGCCCTTCTTCACTTCTTCTGTTATTACTCTGTGTCACTCACTCACTCACTTCTTCCTCCCGTCTGCCCACTCAGCCTCTTCCCAACATCTCCGTCACTATCTTTCCCATCTTCAGACGCACTTCGCCTCGGCTATTTCCCATAACTCTGTTTAATACCCTCCCCCCTCTCTCTCTCGTTCTGTCTCGGTATCCCCGGTGGACTCTTACAGTAAACTGCCAGCGTAATTTAAATGCAGTGCCTTCCTTTTCAAATGGATGGCGTGCAGGACAGGAGGAGGGAGCGGAGAATAAAGGGGGACGGAGGAGAAGGAGGCGGAGGGGAAACAATGAATCCTATTATCACATATATCGAAAAGGCTTAGAGCACAGGCGCTATGAATAGAGGCCTCAGCAAATAAAATAAACCAACTTTGGATCATGTCGTCAGGCATTTTTTTGAGTTTCATATTTGATGGTTAAAAAGTTTCTTTCGCGTTGAGCATTGATTTGTTCACTTTTAAGACAACGACCTATCAAACAGCATTAATCCGTTTAAGTCTGTCATGTGTACAAACTAGAGATGATGATAAAGGATTAGTCAGTTAATTGGCTTTAATATTTTAACTAATAGAAATGTATTAACCGAAAAGGGAGAAGACGAAGGGCATGCATGTCAGAACATGAGTTGTACATTAGCTGCAGCGCCTGGTTGTTCCACCAGGTGGCGCTTATAGCGACCTGGAGCTATAATTAGATAACTCAGGTGTTAATGTCTCCTTAAGGATGTCAGTACCTGGAACTCCCAACTAGTCAGTCAGAACTGATGAAGCCTCTTGGATGAGAGGTGGAACGTCTTCAAGGAACTCAGTCCAGTTGCTACGATTAATCTACAAGAATAACCGTGACCTGGATGACTGAGAATCTTCACAGACATAATTAGAGAAGATTGGATCCAACTTTGTTGTCATTGTAGAGTCCAAGTACCAAGACAGTGAAACGCAGTTCAGCATCAAACCAGAAGTGTTTTATTTACAGTATGGTAAATAGAGTATGTTACAGTGTAAACAGTATGGACAGGGCGCTATGAACACTAATATATGAATACATAGATAATAGTTTAATATGTAGATGAATGAGGATCTAGAAGGTCACTTGGACTACCAGCAGCTCCATGATGGCAAGCACAGAGCATTGTGGGACTTTGGCTTGTAAAGTGCCACCATGGCAAAGTCTCCTGTGATGCTTAATGCCATCTGGCTGGAATTCTTGTTTTGTAGACCAGTGGTTCTCAAACTTTCTGAGCCACAACCCCAGAATAACATAAGTTTGTGTTTGTAACCTCCCTAATTTGAATTTTTAATATGGCATGAGTAACAACTTTGTTGTTCATGCATTAATGTGGAAAAAAAAAAGTTCTAATTCCACAGATTAATCTCTTCACATTAAAACATTAATTTTCTTTTGAATGAATGAATTTTGAACAAATGAAAGGGAAAAAAATATATAAAAACAAAAGAAAATAATTTAAAAAGAGCAAAAACATAATAATATCACATAATCAAATCGTAATATTAACAAGTTCAAAAAAGAAGTGGGAAGAAGTATACACTTTTCATTTTGACAGCCCTAATAGACATTTATTTGATAAATGTAGGCTTTATTTATTTATTTTTTAAGCGATCTGGCGTTTTAATTTTTTTTTTTTTGTTGTTGTTGTTTTTATCAATGATCTGGCGACCCCCTGATATTATCTTGGGACCCCCATGGGGGTGCCGACCCCCAGTTTGAGAACCACTGTTGTAGGCAAGCTGAAGTCATGTCATGTAACTGAGGCAGTTGGAGCAGCTTAAGTCACGTGACCACATCAGCTACATCAGGATGTGGCATGATGTCCAGTGAGCTAATTTTGTGTTACTGATTAATCAACTGTTGGTTGATAAAATGGCCAATTATTGGTCAAGAAAATTGTTCAGAATGTACTTAATACAAACACACTCACCTACACTGGAGAGGTTGTGAGTGCATCTGTGAGTTAATAAATCAAAGAAATTATAAGGCAGAGGTTCTCCACTTCAAGAATCCATTGGTGGTTGTATGACACATGGCTCCTACATTTACATATCAACATTTTCCAAATTACTTTTTTCTTTTTAAATTCCCTGTCGACCCACTTTTAGCACATTTTTGTGTAATTTAAATCTATGTTTACACAACAAAATCTCAGGAACTATAGAAATTAAAAGCCTCAAATTTTGTCATTCCTCATCACGTCATTGGTTCAGAATCTGCAATATTGTAATAGGCCTGACCTGAAGTGTGAATACACCTAGTTCTATATTAAACTGCCAAAGATTTTCAAGCATCTCTTCCATTAACTACATGAATTCAATAAGTGTAATAGGTAACAGTTCACTCTGATCTCCGGCCTACATAGTGAAGTCCGAAAATATAAAATCCACTCATGAGACAATAAATCATTTTCTTAGCTGAATTTGAAGAAACACGACACAACTCAACATTTATCAGAGATTATTTCATCTACTTGTCCAGTATGTGGTATGTGTGCAGATTCTGAATCAATGACATGATGAGAGAAAAACAGTTTCAGGCTTTTATCTTCAATAGTTCCTGAGATATTGTTCAAACAGCCTCAAATTTAAATGTGAAAAAAGGTACTGTAAGTGAGGAATTTATGAAAAAAAATCTCTTGATATATCAGTCTAATATTTCCACAGATATCTTTATAAATATCCATTTTTTATGCTATAAAAAATTCAGGCAACTCCGAGACGGTCGAGCGGATGTGGTTGCAGAAAATTGACGATTTGAGATGAAATGCAGGAAAAAACGACTCATTCATCGGCTACGTGGTGCTGATTTGCCAGTTTCAAACCATTTTAATCAACAAACCGATTTGTTATTTGCAATGTGAACAGAAACAAACCTCGCTGCTTCAGTCCGTTTGACGGGTTTCACTGACGCGGCTGCGTATGTTTGAAGAGTCAAGTCGCAGCATAATTTAGTAGCTGCTTCCTGGCCTTAAAGACATTATTAATGGGACTGTGTTTGTGTGCAAGTCAGCGACCCCTCTCCCACTATTGATCCGGATTCCCCATCTCGCCTCTCTGCATCTGTTTCTCCTTTGCGTCTGCTTCCTCTTTGACATAAACGCCGCCCGTCAATAACACGCATCTCGCGAATGAAGAGGACTTTACCGTTCTTTTGTTATTCTCCCGCTCTCCCTCTGAAGTGCATTAGCTACTGTTGCGTCAGTCTTTTGTTGTTTGGATCATTTCACTCTCGTTTTTTTTTTTTTCACCCCCTCTCGCTGTTATCACTGCATTGTATTAGTTCAGGATCATTCATTTTCTTCCTCAAAATGTGTTTTTCTCCCTTAAGGACTAATTAGCCTTGTTGCAACTGCAGGGCCAAACAGGCGTAGCCAGGGTTTACTCATTATTTATGCCACTAACTTTTCCTGCAAAACAATGTTTCTGCCTTGCCATATCTTTTTGCCAAAGGAGATGATTTATCAGTTGGACCATGGAAAACTCTTGTTCTGTTCTGGTGCAGGTGTAAACACAATCAAAAACAACTTGAACCTGCAGGGAGGAAAAGATCTGCCAAGGTACTTTCAAGGTTGTCTAGACTTACTAGACTTGCATTAAAAGCTTAGTGACTTGTAGACAAATCCTGATGTGATGGCTGATTGTTGACTGTACACATTCACACACAATCAATACCAAAGGATGGATTCTGTTTTGTTTCCAGACAGTTGGTATATAACATCTCTGACATGTGTGTTACCGTAATGGCTTGTTTGTCATTCAGACCCGTGTGCGTCTGTCAGGTACCAAACATGACAAGACCACGGACACACAATGACATCAGGCATGTGGTGTGAGCAGTAATGGTATGAAAGAAAAGGGACGTTCTCGGTCTCACAGGCTGCATCAGCGATGGGCTTTCACATCTTATTTTGTGGTTAATTAATGACCTTCCTGGGCACAGCAGCGGCTTAGGTCGGTCTTCTGTAGAACGCTGCAGGGCAAAGTTTTTACAAGTGTTCGTTTTGTTTGTTATGTTCAGACACGTACCACGATGCACACGAGGTAACACATTCCTAATGCCGGGTTGCTGCTTTTTTTACTAATCTACAGCTCGTGGCACTAACACATGTAAGTGCTCCGAGTCACCTACTGTTTGCCTTTAGTGCTTTCTGCAGCTGCCCTCACGAGGTACGTACTGCTGCATGCAGGAAGCAAACAACTGGGATGTGCTGCTTCTTTATATTAGTGTGGCTTAAACTTTGGCCATCTTGAGCTGTCATCTGTCTGT
>NW_007579366.1:103204-106253 GCF_000690725.1 Stegastes partitus | reverse complement strand
CAGATGTAGTCGGACATTCTGGACCTGCACTTATATGTGTTGGGACATCTTAAATCTTGGAAATATCATCATTTAGACACATCCTTCAGCTTAAACAATGCCCAAATTTTCATGAATTTGCCCTAAAAATGGTCTTGGATGAAAGCTGAGACTACATTCAGGGAGTCAGCTGGTCTGTTTTCATTGATTTTTACCCTTTTAAGAACTGCAAACTGAAAAAAAAAAATGTTTTCAAAGCACAGGCCTGAAACTGTCTGATTAGCTTTACGTTGGTTAATTCACGTTCCTCCAATGTGATTTTATTTTCTTACTTTGTAAAGGATGGAGCTTCATGAATACATTATTGGGTCACGAAGGGGCAGCACAACAAGCTGTAAACAACATATTAATATCACCTTAGAAAGCTATGATTGCAAATGTGCTCACAAGCTGTAGCTTATTTGCACACTGAGCTCACGCAGAGAATCGCTAATGCTCACGTTGAGGTGCGTTTGTGTCCTCCTGTTGGGTAGAAGTTTAACATTTGCTTTCATCGCCTTTGTTTTGATCCTTCCTGAGAAAAATGCCTGGCTCGTTTTTTGGCTGACTTTGTCTTTAAATGCTGGAATTGTGGGTCTGTTTTCACTAAAAATGGCAAAAAAGAAATTAGAAAGTGAAGTAAAACAATAGAGTTGAGGACAGAAAAAACAAATCAAAGATGATGAAAGGTACAGTTTTAGAAAAATGGAAGAATCAGGTGATAATTCTTTGTGAGTCATGCCTTTTACAGTATACTCGTTTAATGCATGTGTGAATGCAAAAATACTGATTACTGCAGCTTTAGAGAGATATCAGCTGTTCTGACTTTGACATAGAAGTTACTTAGATCCTAAGTTTTATATAAAATCAACCAAATCTGAAAAAGTTCACACCTGACCTCCTCGGAATCAGTTACATTCCATTTATTACAGCCGTGCAAAGTTTTTCCTTCGTACTGTGAGTATTTTCAGAGTTACAGACTATTAAAGTAACACAGAGGTGGGTCGCAATGTCACGCTTTTCATTTACTTTTTTCAGCGTTTTTGAGTCCTCAGAACTTCATAAGTACAGGAGATGGACAGATGGAAATTTCAAGGCTAATAAAACACCTTTAGGTTCTGTGGAAAACTGTAATCACATAAATGTACGATCTTAAGACAGAATTTTTGTTAGCCCAAGTTTTTGTATAACAAACTTTTAGCATCAGTATTATGGAATACAGTTGTCCTCAGATGTATTCATAGCCTCCCATTAAAGAAGGAAAAAAACATCCGGAATAAGTTGAAATTGACAAAAGTAATTAGAAATAAAAATGTAATGAAAATCAGGACATTGCTTTTGAATTGTGGTTCAACAGAAATATAAAGAAAATAAAAAACAAGCATGATGGGACACGTAGTATGTAGTTGATCAACCCTTTGAGCCAATCACTGCCATCATCAGGTGTTTTCTGTAACTCTCAATCAGACTTCTGCACCTGTTGACAGGTGTTTGGATTTCACTGCTCATCAGCAAAGTGCTCTCATTTGTCCAGGGCAGTTTTTTTTTTTTTAATTTATTCTTTTCAACTACAATTGAAAAGCAATGTCTTATTTCACTAAATTCTAATTTAGCAAATTTTTATTTATTATTACTTTTTTCAGTTTCTGGTTATTTGAGTGACTTTTGTGAATTTTGCCTTTTTTTCTTTAATGGAAAGTATGAATACATTTGAGGATGACAGCAAAATCTACACCAATTTAATGACCTGGAGTCGGAGAAACAGGCTTTGCTATCCTGGATGTGTTGCCTGTTTTCTTATTTATAGCCCACAATATAATTAATTATGTGAATTATTAGGTTAATATTCATAGTGTGAAGGTAGCATTTAGCTTGGCGTCTACAAATACTGTAAATAGCTGGTTCTGAGGGGGTCAGACGGGAAGCACTAATTGGTTTTTCGTCAAAGTGCAGTTTAAAGACGAGCTTTATATCTCCCAGTTATCCCATTAACAAAAACTTTCCGTGACGCCTTCATGTGAGCATACATTCAGATTGAAAAGTGTGTCAATTTAAAATGCCTCCTTATGGCATTGTCGTGTGGACATATTGGACTGACAGCATGGGTTAACTCGGTTCTCCTCGTGTGCTGTGGGTAAGCCAAAGTTCCTCTAAGTATATGTGTGTGTGTGTGTGTGTGTGTGTGTGTGTGTGTGTGCTACACGTTAGCTACCGTTCACCCAACCAGCCATATGGTCCGGTCCTAATCTGAGCCTCGTCCTGCTGATAGCACCGGGATCGACTTCGGTAATTAGATCTGATCTTCGGCTTCCTGGTCACATTGAGGGGAGATGGATTTAAACACATTTTAGGCACTTTTTTTTTGTGTGTGTGAGGGTAATTGGCACTGCAAAAGCATCCAAAAATATCTGCGCAAGTGGAAAATCTAAAGCCAAATTAGATAAATGCTTTGTTTCAACAGCATCTTTTAGGGCGAAAGGGAGTATTGATGGATGAGGCCTCCAGAGCGCTCACTCTGATCTAATATTCTAATGCCTAACCGCTCGCTAGCAGTAAACCTTTCCTCGCGCGTGTCATGACCGCGCAGTGATCTCTCGCTGCCCTCCAGCCGTCTTTTCATTGTATCTGCACCTTGATTGTTCCTCCATCTTTACAACCTTCGCAGTGAAAAGCCGAGGTTATAGCCGGACTCTGGGGGCCTCCTCCTCTCCCTCCATCTTTCTTTCTTTTTTTTTTTTTCCCTCTTCTTCTCTGCCTCCGATTCATTCTCCGCAACTTTGGCTGCCACTCTCTTTGTCAGCCTACATCTTCCTCCTCCCTCTCGGTCCTGTACTCCCCCACCCCCCAGCCGCCTGCGTTTCCTCCAGAAGGCAAGTTCCCTTCTAATTACTCCCAGCCTATTGTTGTAAAAACTTCAGCGGCGGCCTCTTAGAGAGGGGGGAAGCCTGTTGTCCCCGGATGGAGTGGCTTTCAGGGGCAGTAATGGCTTTACCTCTCTGTGTGTGTCACGGCCACAGATTGATCAGATAGC
>NW_007579366.1:78651-99029 GCF_000690725.1 Stegastes partitus | reverse complement strand
GAGAAGATAAAAAACAATATCTGACAGGCTTGTTTTTTTTTGATGCCCCGATCGTCCACCGCACACCGTACAGCCGCTCCTTCAGTTCGGGGTATTATTCAGCTGACACTGTGTCGTCCGAACCTTCAACACAGCGTCACAATAACGGTAATGAATTCTTTACAGTGTGTAAAATACTATTCACTGAAAAGAGAAATGGCAATCACGTGGAGTCGCTCCTCGTCTACCCTCACAAACGAAAAGTAAAGCTGACTGTGATTGGAGGCTATGATATTCCATAGTGAGCTGATTTTCCCTCCGAGCTACTGGAGGCTAACAGGCAGGATCAAATCAGGAGATGTATTGATTTGGTCAGGAGGGACAGGATCTGATCTCTTTCTAATCATTGAGAAATGAGAAGCTCTTTGGGTTATAGTATTTCTACCGGGGAGAAGGGGCCAATCGAACGCGGCACTGCCTCATATGAAATTCATCTTTAATCTTTATGAATTATGAATTGAATTCTGTAGCTGGGAAAAAAAAAAAAAAAGACCCACATTTACATAACCCCTCTGACCAGCGCTTCATGTTTTATGTGCGCCCTGTTTCTTCCACCACATTTTTTACAACAGAAATCATTTTTCAAGCGTTAATTTACATTCCTCTCCTTATGCATAGGGAATCAATACAAAGTGTGGACACTGGGTTTTATGTCGTATTCATGTATACAGTAGAGGAAACACAGAAGCTCCTCACAATGTGCGATGGATGCATGTATTCATGTAAACTGTGTGTATAGTGAATTAAATATTTGCTGTATAATGTATGTGCGTTGTTACAAACACCATACAGTATGTATACACGTGTGTGACTTCCATTATAATCGCCCGTCCCTGTTGAATCATGCAAGCCGGCAGCAGGAGCCCAAGTCTTCTCCCTTTGGGCGGTATTTATGGCAGCATGCGTAAAGGTATTTTCAGACACAAAAAGAGTTGCTTTAAATTTCAAATGGGATTCTGGAGGGGGGTTTGAAAAGGAGAAGAAATCTGTGGAGGGCTTCACACCACTCTCCACCCATCCTCCTCCTCCTCCTCTTCCTCCTGCTCCTCCTCCTCCTCCTCCTCTTCATCTCTCTCTCTTGTCAACCTTTTCAAAAAGCATCTATATTCTCACACCAGGCTGTAGGGGCATGTTGTCATGTTGCTATGCTACCTGAATGTCAAGCAGAATGTCAGAGTGATGGGAGAGTGTGAACGGTACAATAAAGATGGAGCTTCTTCTGACCGGAGGAAGGAGAAAAGAAAGAAAAAAAAAAAGTATATATATGGAACCAAGCAGCTGTACTGGTTTGAGATATTTAATCACTAATAAATACTTACTGCTGAAGATCAAATAACACTGAATATCGTGGCAGTGGGCAGCCAGAACGTGCAGCTTTCTCTTCCTCTCTCGAGCCGTGACTTCCAGTTGATTGACTAGAGATCTACTGCATCAGCTGCTGTCCAGTTGGAGTCTGTTAAAATGCTCCTAACATTGCAGAAATGACCAGGACCCACTTACATAGTGTAGAAACTTGTAGCGCTGCACTATATGTCATTTCAGTATCTATGTGGCAAATTAACAAAACTCGCATGGTTGTATTTTCCGTGACTAATCTGCAGGAGAAGTCTGTGCGATGGAACGTGATTTACTCTGATTTAAGGGTTCTTGGTTACACTGTATTTACAAGAAACAGGCATGTTTGCTGGTTGCAAAGGAAAAAAAAGCAGTTGTATTGCTGCACAATCAATAGAATATTATTGACAATCATGATTTTGGTTTGTCAAAACTAAATAACCATTATTGACTATGGTATTGACACCTAAAATGCTTTATGTTTCATGAGCGACCTGTTTGTTCCCCACATTTTTACAACAGAAATCATTTTTCAAGTGTTCATGTACATTAACAAAGATATTGACACTTGACGCCTGCATGTGAAGCATCTCGGTAACATCTGTGAACTGTAGTGTTCGTTAATAAGCTTATGTTCAGCAAGTGAGGAGTTTTAAAGATGCACTGAGCTCAGAAGATTATTTCAAGTGTTATTTTAAAGCAGACTTGTACATGAGCAGTAATGTAGCCCGACATGGAAGTGAAAGCAGTGCTCTGCTTGTTTAAATGTGAAGTAGCAGTAATATATAAATAACCTAATAGTGATCATAACCATCACGATGATTAACCTGGGTAAAATCGTGCAGCTCGTATGGAGATATTTTGGCTAAAGCAAGGACGATGTTGACTAAAAACATTTACTTTGTCTTGCAGCTGTTCTCACCACACGAGGCAACACGACTAATTTGTTTGACCGTTTAAATCAGCCCCACAAAGCTCTGTGTGACGAGTGCAAAGCCAGATCTGGATGTCATCCAGAGCAAAAAAACAGTTTGGGATGCCTTTGCCAGTGTTACACCATACGAGGACGGTTTTATTCAGCTTTTTAAAAATGATCCTGCATATTCTCTACAGCTACACTTCCCCTATTAAATAACCTTAATCGCTCTGGAAAGATGAATTCTTTCCTCAACCCTGACCAGCAAATTCTGGTGCCTACGTTAGTCGTTACTGTTGTAAAAGTGTCAGTGGTAGTTTCCAAAATCTGACCTCATAGTTTTAGACTAAAAGTAAGCAATGAGTGAACATGAAACTCAAAGCTAATGGTCACACAAGTCCTGGTCTCCTGGGGGGATTCTGGAAAGAAAAAACAAAACAAAAACCAAACAATGACTAAAAATGACACTTAAGTTTGGAGCTCATGGTATTAGTCAGGGTGCAGGCTCTGGTTTCTAGGATGTAAGTCCAGTCTCCTCCCTCTGTACACAGACTCTGTGACTATTACAAACTGGAAACCTTTCCTTCACCATCCCGGATGACATCATTTCTTCAAAACGAAATTACCTTTCCCTCAAAACAGAAATAAGAATGCGCTTTTAGTTGTATCGAAATGTAATTTTGTGGAAACAGGGTTGCATTGAGGTACAATTTAGCAGCTTCCAGTGTTCGAAATAAAGGATTTCAAAATTAGATGTTCAGTTGCTTATAAAAATTCAAATTAATACGGCATATCTAAGCTTCCATAAAGCGCAGTCGCCGCTCCGGTTGGTTACAAACACACACAAAAAGACAAAAATAAACCCTCCGACTCAGAGGTGTCCGGTGCCTGAAACAGTGATTAAATATGTTTAAATGGCGTCCCGGCTTCCCATCAGAATACTTTATAACTCGAGATAATTTGATGGTGATGAGAATGATGCTCATTACGCTGACATTAACGCTGATGATTATTACCATTACTGTTATTTATTTCGTTGCTTCAATTCCCCCCTTTTAAGTCCGGTTAGCTCCTCGCCATTCAAGCGCACGCGGCTCCTCCGACATTACCCACATTTCGCGAAATTGGATGAGTTGAAAAACGGCCGTAACCTGCGGCCATGGCGGGCCCACCCCTAACCCGCCGATGTGCCACCTTCCATCCTTTCCTCTAAAACCTTCTTTCGCCAGCCTCCACCGCTGCTCGGGCCGGGCCGCGAAGCAGAGCAGAGGCGCCGATAACAAAGATGTAGAAATGTGGTGCATGAACAGCCAGATGACAAGAGGGCTTGAAAGGTTTACTAGTGGAGATACAGAGTGATGGAGGCAGAGCGAGGTGGGTTGATGCAGAGAAAGATTGACAGTTAAAATGACAGAGTGGGAGATGGAGGCGATATTGGTGGTGGTGCGGGTGGGGGTGGGGGTTGAGTGCTGTGGAGCCAGTGATGGAGTGCTGAGATGAGATGGTGGTTGTTGATTCCTGACGTCTGCTTGGGCGAAGGAGGGAGAGCTGGAAAGCTATTGGCCCAACATGTCACATACGGCAAATATAGGCAAACGTACCCAGTAGGACGGGTTAATAGAGACGCTTGGCGCCGTCGTGGCTTTAACCCGGCCGCCTTTTTGTACCTGAAGGGAGCCGGCATGAATTGGATCATCAGGAGGTACCGCGCTGGAGGAGTGCGCTAAATCCCCAAAGCAAAGTGTAGAAACCTGCAAAATGGATTCATGACACCATTTTTCACACCCGTGCTTCCTGGAGTTGCATAAGCACATACAGTACCGCCGCTATAGGCTCCGGCAGCTGCGTTAAATTGGACAGCCAGAGGAATGGATTGGAAACTGATTCTGCTGTGTCTGTAACGTCCTCCTCTTATCCCAGACTAATTATCAACTCCTATTTCACTTCATGGACAAAATTAGAAATTTGTTTTTCGATCTTGTCTCGGCCATCCCAGTTTTGTTTTTCTCTTTCTTTTTTTTTTTTAAGGGGGTGGGGATGTGTTTTTCTGTAGCATCAAGGATCTCAATCTCATTTTCTGCTCTGAATTACTGTCTAATGAATATAAGGTTTTGGATTTGGAGACAGGCAGACTAGCTAATGGGTTTGTTAGTTTGTTGAGTAGCATGCCACACTCATTATTGCTTTCAATGCTGTGATTAACTTGATTTGCGGGGCAAATCCATCGGAGAGAAGATGATGTGCTCACATATATAAATGCACGCAGGCCAGTAATGCAATTATCCGATTTAATAAGTTATTAATATAGTTTGGGGGCTCAGTTGGAAATAGAAAAGTGGACGGCTGAAAACACTAAGGCAACTGATGATCATGTTGTGATTGATTTAATTTCATTTAGTAAGGGAACATGATGTTACAACAGAGACTAACAGGATAAGAAAGTCACTCAGGGGCACCTCTGGTAAAAAAAAAAAAAAAAAAACGAGTTATATTATTGCCTCGCTTTTCCCTTCCATGCGATTTCTCATTATTTTTTTAAAGATTATTTTTACTGCATCTCTACTTTACTAGACTGCCTATAAAAGAGGAAGGCAGGAATGATGAAGAATGAGGAGAAAAAAAAAAAGATTTTGTGCTGGATTTCAGATCACATAGAGCCTCAAGGACATTGCATATGGTATCATTATTCCAGGACAGTGTTTTTTTTTTTTCCCAGTGCTGAAAGTGAGAATGTCACATAACAAAAGCTCTTGAGAGACCTATGAAGCATGCATCCACAATAAGTCTATTCTGGGATTATGCATTGTGGGTAAAGAGAAACATGTGAGGTGAGTAAGATATGAGCAAAGGAGTGGATGAAGTCACTCAGGAATGTTCTGCTCAGAAAGAGATAGCTCACAGTGACAATCACAAGTGTTAGTCAGTGTCTTGTTTGGGAACAGAGTGATGCTGCTGCAGCCAACACGCTGCCAGTGACCACGGTGGAGGCGTCTTTACAGTGTCTGTTAGCAGCCGAGATGAAACGCCGATGTGGGTTTTCATTCATCTCTTTCATCTTCAGATATATGTCTGAGGGAGGTCCCTAAACGTCGCCTTAATGGTGTCACCGTGGCGATTATCAAGCGTTCCCCGCTTCTTCGTCAAGCTCGAGGCTGTCACCAGAAATGTCAGATGCGCCCCGTGTTACTAGTTATCGGGAGAGTTACAGTGGAGAGGACAGCTGCAGAGTGCTGTCTTTCAGGTTAGCCATCTGGACGCGGACCAAGTCTCTCCGACTGCTCGTATTAATGTGCATGCGAGACAACTTACAGTCGAAACCAGATGAGATCAAGCAACTCAACTGAGAGACGAGATCCAATCAGATGCGAGCGGCGCACCTAAACCTCAAATTGATGTTGAAAATGTAACTGCTGTGTGTAAGTCCGGATCATCCGCCCTTTCAGATTTGAAAATCAAAGCAGAAATGATCTCCTGGATGCAGCTCTGGCCTCCTTTAAAAACCTGAGCGCTCTCGCCTCGCGCTAGTCCACCGATAATGAACTGTGACTCGAAGAATTTTAAAACCTCTTTGGTTATTTAGGATGATTGTTTAGCATCAATCAAAATGTCTTTCTGTTCATGAGTGAGGTTTATGCGTTAGAGGATATCTTTGAGAACAAACCTTGAATGTTCCAAGACGGAGCCTAAACTGATTGAAAGATGAGTTTATCTGTTTGTTTTACATTTCTGCACAAAAACAGTTAACTCCATTCACCCTCCAAGCAGTTTCTGGGTGTTTTTTTTGTTCCCTGATTCATTTTTGCTCACTGTGGGTTCATTTGTGACTGTGATATAAAGTCCTGCACGTCTGTGGAAACAGAACAACCGTGGCTACAAGTAGAGAGAACTCAGAGATGCGGTATTACAAAGTTAGAACGTCATAAATCCTAAAAAAAACAAGGAAATTTCTTTAATTATTTAATTCACAAAAATTAGAATATTCACAGAATCAACATGTACAACTATTTTTCATGCACTGGTCTTTGCACACTTTACACATTTTAATACAAACAATTTTAATTGGTTTTTATATTTGTCTTCTTTTTGCTATATGTCGAATTAGAATTAGAATAAAACTTTATTGATCCCTTCAGTACAAAACCTCAGGGACACCAGAAAAAACAACACAACACCAACATAAAATCAGCAGCAACAACAGCATTCAAATTCAAAATCAAAATCAGCATTCAAAATCAGCAACAATAATAACAGATGATGTAAACACTACGGCTGGATCCGCATTGCCGACTATTCCTTCGCTGTGCTGGAATCAGGATATCAATTTTGATCTCCAAATATTCCCCACGCCCCCCAACGACGACGACACTGACGGCAAATACCGCTGATAGCAGAAACCCGTTCCCCGTCAGACCGATTACTCAGCACCACCCGCTCCCCGCCACGGAAACAGTACGGCAACAGCTAACCTAAACAACTGGTCTCAGTAGCCAAATGCTGCCTGTGTGTCCCGTCCACTTCCAGCCCGTCGGAGTAAATACTCACCTGCCAGCCCCTCCCAACTATTCGGGATATTAATTGGGCCGAATATCTGGAGAACAGAAAATGCTATTTGGACCAACCCGAGTAAACACAGCCTGCAGTTTAGTTAAAAAGTACCTGAATTTTTGTCATGTGCCTGCTGATTGAATGATTTTTGCAGCAAGGAGCGCAGAGTTTTTAGTTCTGTTCAGTGCAAACAGTGAATTATTGGCATTTTTTCTCTAATTGAGACCTGCAGATTAAAGAGATTTTGATGAAATATCCCATTTTAAGCTTAGAACCGGTTGAGTTTTTCCAACAGAATGGCACGTGACAAAGTAAGCAGGTCAAGGAAGAAGGTGAAAATCCAACAATTCTGTCTGTTTTTCCGGTTTCTGCCTCCGATAAACGGTCTAATTTGGGTGATTTCTTTGAAGATGGCATTCCTTTCCAACCTGCCGGCTGCTTTTGGGGGGGGTTCGGAGCGATAATAAACGCAGAAACTGCTCTGACACACTTTCTGGCCTCGTGAGGAGATTACAACATGTAATTTCATTGAATCATTGAGCAGATCACATGGCACATTGAACGACTATCTGTACTACAAACACAGCTGAAGCCCCGACAGCGTGTGTGCGTGCGCGTGTCGAGTTACCTGCAGCGAACAGAGTCGTTTACGATGCCTGGACATGCTGATAAATAACGTAGCACCATCTCCTGTTGGCCACTCAACTCAGCCCCTACAGCCATAACACCTGCCTGCCAGGAAGCACAAGAAGGTCACAGGGAGGGTATTGTGTCCGTGTGTGTTCGTACAGTATCTGCCCTGCACGGATTTGGTTGTGATTCAAAAACACACACACACTCACACACACACACGCGCGGGGAAACACACAAACACTCCCTAAAAATGTAAGTTTAATGGGTAAAGTCTGGAGCGTCTCTTCTCACCTGTCACCTCTCATTAGACTGCGGCACGGCGACTGACCTTGGTCGTCTTTCGTCGGGCCGCTGCGCCGAGTGTGTTTGTGTGTGCGTTCGTTCAAGGGTTGGGGCCGCCTCACCCTAATGATGTGGCTGTGAAATCAGGCCGGAGCCCAGCGCCGTCTCTCATTACGCCCCTCCAAATTCATTTGCTACGTCGGTTCTGCCTGCTCATGCATGCGCCGCACGCCAGCCCTGCCCATGTGGCTCTGCTTGTACCTGCTGTTAGTCTACATCTAATGCCTAAGCCAGAACGGTTAGTCTGACACGGGAACGCACACCAAATACACATGTTGCCACACCTGCACCTTATTATTGAAATCAGCAGCAAGAGAACTTTGTGTGACTTTCCGTCAGGTCGTGTGTGTTACTTGCACATTGTTTTTTTTTTTCTTTGGTTTTGTAATACCACACATGTAGCTTTGGGCGAGGACAGCAACGTTTCTACTTCAACTATTTTTGTGAAAACTTATGCTATACACTGTGGTATGTCTTGCAACCAAACCAGTGGAAACTCCTGGAAGTTCTGACTAAGAAACAGTCTGACACACAGACCGTAGCATGTCACACTGTTGTGTTATCGTCCAGATTGAGCAAGTGAGTGCATCCAGTATTTGAGCTACGTCACGTTTTGCATACAGACACTAAACTGGTACTTATCTCTCCAGGTAATCTCGACAAGGAAACAAATAAATGCATTTCCCGTAATGGAAACTTCACTTCCACTTAAGAATGCAGCATAAAGCTGAGCGTATTATCATAAGTTCAATGTGTAGCGTTGTAGAGTTTCTTCTGCTGTCTTCAATCTGATTGGTCAAGTTTACACACAGTCATAAATTTACAAAACAAAATGGACACTATCACTTTAGAGCCTCCTGTTTAAATCAAATTAGTGTATTTAAGCAGTGTTGAAATGTAACTCAGTACTTTCACTAAAGTACATTTTTGGGGTACTTATACTTGGAGCATTTCCAGAAGTTAAATGTAAGTTTATTCAAAATGAGTGAAAATGATTCACCTCCTAATAACTGTATTTTGTTGATCAGTATTTGCTCTGATACAGAATTAAAAACTAACCATTAAGATTTGTGTCACGCTGGAATATTTCTCTTCTTCAAGCTTCTGCACTCTGGGAGTCATCTTGTCGTATCCACAGACGTTGATGATGTCATCTATAAACGTCATCTCTCCAACACTTTATGCACTCATGCAGCCTCATATCATCACACTCTCGCCTTCGTGCTTCACTGTCAGGACGATGCGTTCACTGTGGTGTTCTTAGCAAGGGATACCATTCGTAGTGGGTGATGCTATCCACTGTTCTGTTCATTGTCTGAGCTGCCACAGAAACTCTGATTTCCACTAATAACACCCGTGCCAGGTCTGAAGCATTAATCCGTCTTGTTTTTCAAAGCTGGATTGTGAAAGTCGTGCGCTGTCTGTGGACGTCCTCTGATTCGTGGTGCTATGGCTCGTTCTGTATTTTCAATAATGTAGTCTTTTTAAGTTTCTGTTTTTANGACAGCAAAATCTACACCAATTTAATGACCTGGAGTCGGAGAAACAGGCTTTGCTATCCTGGATGTGTTGCCTGTTTTCTTATTTATAGCCCACAATATAATTAATTATGTGAATTATTAGGTTAATATTCATAGTGTGAAGGTAGCATTTAGCTTGGCGTCTACAAATACTGTAAATAGCTGGTTCTGAGGGGGTCAGACGGGAAGCACTAATTGGTTTTTCGTCAAAGTGCAGTTTAAAGACGAGCTTTATATCTCCCAGTTATCCCATTAACAAAAACTTTCCGTGACGCCTTCATGTGAGCATACATTCAGATTGAAAAGTGTGTCAATTTAAAATGCCTCCTTATGGCATTGTCGTGTGGACATATTGGACTGACAGCATGGGTTAACTCGGTTCTCCTCGTGTGCTGTGGGTAAGCCAAAGTTCCTCTAAGTATATGTGTGTGTGTGTGTGTGTGTGTGTGTGTGTGTGTGTGCTACACGTTAGCTACCGTTCACCCAACCAGCCATATGGTCCGGTCCTAATCTGAGCCTCGTCCTGCTGATAGCACCGGGATCGACTTCGGTAATTAGATCTGATCTTCGGCTTCCTGGTCACATTGAGGGGAGATGGATTTAAACACATTTTAGGCACTTTTTTTGTGTGTGTGAGGGTAATTGGCACTGCAAAAGCATCCAAAAATATCTTGCGCAAGTGGAAAATCTAAAGCCAAATTAGATAAATGCTTTGTTTCAACAGCATCTTTTAGGGCGAAAGGGAGTATTGATGGATGAGGCCTCCAGAGCGCTCACTCTGATCTAATATTCTAATGCCTAACCGCTCGCTAGCAGTAAACCTTTCCTCGCGCGTGTCATGACCGCGCAGTGATCTCTCGCTGCCCTCCAGCCGTCTTTTCATTGTATCTGCACCTTGATTGTTCCTCCATCTTTACAACCTTCGCAGTGAAAAGCCGAGGTTATAGCCGGACTCTGGGGGCCTCCTCCTCTCCCTCCATCTTTCTTTCTTTTTTTTTTTTTCCCTCTTCTTCTCTGCCTCCGATTCATTCTCCGCAACTTTGGCTGCCACTCTCTTTGTCAGCCTACATCTTCCTCCTCCCTCTCGGTCCTGTACTCCCCCACCCCCCAGCCGCCTGCGTTTCCTCCAGAAGGCAAGTTCCCTTCTAATTACTCCCAGCCTATTGTTGTAAAAACTTCAGCGGCGGCCTCTTAGAGAGGGGGGAAGCCTGTTGTCCCCGGATGGAGTGGCTTTCAGGGGCAGTAATGGCTTTACCTCTCTGTGTGTGTCACGGCCACAGATTGATCAGATAGCACACACACACACACACACACACCAGAGGAAGTGGAGGGGTGGGTTTGAGAGAGAAAGTGGTGGGGTAAAAGGCTGGGGTGGCAGCTCTTATCTCCCTTCGTCTTTCTCCGTCCCCCAGGGGTGGGTGAGGATTGTGATCCCTGTGTGTGTGTTCGGAGGGGGGTTTGATATGTTGCCGTCCATGTCAAAAGTCACCTCATCCCCGGGGGGCTTCCTCCTCGCGGCATCATCGTCCTCCTCCTTCTGGAAGTTCAGTGTGTGCAGCGGTGCATGCGTATGTGCATTGTTTGGAGTCCACTGTCCCTGTGTTTGAGAGATAACGACCCCCGGGCCATAAAACCGCAGCAAGAACACAACAAAAAAAACAAAACACAACAAAAAACTACCCACCAAAACAACAAGAAATAAAACTTTCTCATTTTTCAGGGTTAGCCCCAACAAGAGCAGACCCTCAGAGAGCTGCGGGCTTCTGCCACTCGCCTTTATTGTGTTTTAGGGCTGTGCGAGCGTCCCTCTCTCGGTCTCTGGGGTTTTGTCCAGAAAGACATCACTGATTCTCTAATACAATCAGCAGAACCACAGCTGCACCGCCATGATGGCTAATTGCATCATGGAGTCAGTGATAAAGTCTGGAGTGGCCTGCTGTTCCTTTCTGGGAAAGATGAGGCACTTTTTGTGGCCTTTTAGCTTTTTGTCTTTTTTTTTTTTTTTTTCATCTTAAAGTTTGACGAGAAAGCCATTAATGGGTTTACAGTCGACGTAGGCCCGGGGTCGGCTCAGTGAAGAGGGAAGTACGGCGTGTGTTTGGAGCGGAGATGGTCAAACGACGGGGTTGATGTTAAACTTGACTCTGCTTACAGGCAGCCTGCAGATCTGCTATTTATACAGTGACTTTCATTCGAGGGCTGTGCCGCAGCAACTGAGGAAAACTGTAAAAACTTCAGAAACAAAATTTACTGAAATGTAAAGCTGATGCAGGCAAACGTCCCCGGCAATCCAGTACAACAGCGCTGCCGTAAATTCTGCTTTTTACGAAGCTGATTTCTTTTAGTGTTTTTTGTTGACATTGTAAGAAATGCACTTTCTGATTTCTCACTGAGGTTGTAGTGCAGTGTGGAGCACCATCGCCCCTATGGCTCCAATATTAAACATGAATTAAGATCATCATCATTCTAATACACCGGTGTCCCTTATAAGGTGCTCAGTGCATGCGTGATACCATATTATGCCATGCTATATTGCACATTTTATTTTACTCAGTTATTATTTCTAAGCAGCATCTCCCACCCGGAGCTGCTTTTATATACTGTTGGGCAGTTTAATCTAATTTAATTTAACATTAAGTGCTTATATGTTTTGCATTTGCACTCTCTGGACCCTGAGCCGTTACGAGGCCTTTTTTATTTTCTTTCTTTATTTTTTTAAATATTTTTCTCTACAATATAAAGTCCTGCACCTCTATGGAAACAGCACAACCATGGCTAGAAGGGGAGAGAACTCAAAAGTGTCATCTGTGCAGTATGACAAAGTTGTAATGCCATAAAGCGTGAAAAAAGAAGAAGAAGAAGAAGAAAAAAAGACAGTTTGTTTGACTATTAATTTTACAGAAACTAAAAAAAACAACAACCCTCGAATCAGCATTTACAACATTCTCCAAAGTGCCCACAGGTGTTTCCAAAATGGGAAAAATATGGTGAATCTACATACAATAGTTATTTTTATGTGTTATTTTATATTATTTTCGTATATGTCTCCTATCTATGTAAACACAGGCTGCAGTTCAGCTGAAATGTCCCTTTAATTTGGCTGCAGCTGTGTCACTAATGGCTTCAGGGTCGTGCTGACGAATACAGAATTTTTTTATTTTAACCCCCCTCTTTTCTTTGGGGTCAATTTGACCCCATTCAATGTTTAACCCTCTAAATAGGTCATTGACATTATTTTTGTCAGTTTTATTTAAAGGGCTATTTACACATAAACTTGGGTAACAATTTGAATTATGGTATTTTGTGGAGGTTTTAATTGCTGGGGTCAAATTGACCCCAAGGATAAAAGATGTCAATAAATTTGAAGGCAATAGGAGGGTTAAAATAATCTAGTTATTGCAATTGTTGTTGTTTTGTTTTTTTTTGGCACATTTTAAAATGAAGGCGATTCTGATGAACTATCACAACGTTAAGCTTAGATTTGGTTGAATGTCCCGACAGACTGTCCATTGCTGGTGATGAGTTCAAGGACGATGGTAAAGATGAACATCCTTTGATTGTTTACAGACTCTGCTTTTGATAAATGGTGTCACTTTGGTGTTTTTTTTGTTATTTTAAAGACTGCATTTCTTTCAGACCTCCGGTGAGCTTTGGGGTTGAGAGGTTTAAATGTTTAAGTCCAACTCTAGTCATTGATTTAAACCTTAACAACACAGGTACATATTGAGACGTTTTCCTCATGAAAACAATCTCTTCCTGCCTTAAAACAGAATAGATGGATCTCTATAGTCTGTATTGATTTCTTATGTGCAGATCTGTTAAACCCTTGCTGCAGCTCTAGCACACCAGCTCACCTACATCTCCGCTCCAACGCTGTAGAACTTCTCTGTGTTTCACAATGGATAGCTGTAATGTTGGAGTCATTCAGCCACAAATGTTCAACCTGGCAATTATTGGGAGGAAGAATAATACAGAAAGTCCCATCCTGCTAGAAGTCAAGATCCGTTCCTTAGGTTTGTCTGAAACCTTGAAAGTCTGAATCCGTGTTTTTGAGACGGTCGCCGGTGCACTGCAGCTTCAAGGTAGAAACGCTCAGCCGTGGTGTTGACTGCTCACGATGTGTCTTTGAGCGTTTGGAAAATACCATATGAACATGCTCACAAGGTAAAAAAATGTCATTTTCACCAGAGTGCTCTTTAGTTTTTAACCGTCAAATACATGAATGAGCCCAGAACTTTACTCAAACATGTTCTGCAGTCGAGCATAAAGCGGCAAAAAAAATGAAAACATTCAAGTCAAGTGTAAGTACCTCAAACTTGTGCTGAAGTACATTTTCAAATTACATTTAATTTCAAGGATTTTTGAAATAATGAGAAGGCTTAAAAAGACGTGTAAACATCCCAATTCTGGAGTCGGTGTGGTACGTAGTCTAATATAAAAGTGTTTATTAAAGGTAGGTAGTGACTGTTAGTGTCACATAGCTTAGATGGTGATTTAGAGGAGAATTTTCTTTACAAAATATTTGAATTTGAACATACAAATGTAGTTTGGGACCCCGTTTTGGTTGCCAATTTTTTTTTTTTTTCTCCCTCAAACCAGTAGCAACAGCACTGTGTTTAACTTGAGCGTTTTACAGGCAGCAGTAATGCTTTTGAGTTCACGGTCACTGTATTAGATTAGGAGGTTACGGAGACACACATTACGCTGAGAGACATTAACATTGTCCTCAACCGAGAAAGAGGTGTCTGAGTTGCTGTGGAAAGCGTTTGCATAAAACCTAAAAAAAAAAAAGGACAGAAACGACCCATGCGTGGGTTACCTGTGCACGCTGGATGTTTATGGTCTGTGCGGTGGTGAAAGTTGTCAAGCATGGCAAGAGAAGATAAAAAACAATATCTGACAGGCTTGTTTTTTTTTGATGCCCCGATCGTCCACCGCACACCGTACAGTCGCTCCTTCAGTTCGGGGTATTATTCAGCTGACACTGTGTCGTCCGAACCTTCAACACAGCGTCACAATAACGGTAATGAATTCTTTACAGTGTGTAAAATACTATTCACTGAAAAGAGAAATGGCAATCACGTGGAGTCGCTCCTCGTCTACCCTCACAAACGAAAAGTAAAGCTGACTGTGATTGGAGGCTATGATATTCCATAGTGAGCTGATTTTCCCTCCGAGCTACTGGAGGCTAACAGGCAGGATCAAATCAGGAGATGTATTGATTTGGTCAGGAGGGACAGGATCTGATCTCTTTCTAATCATTGAGAAATGAGAAGCTCTTTGGGTTATAGTATTTCTACCGGGGAGAAGGGGCCAATCGAACGCGGCACTGCCTCATATGAAATTCATCTTTAATCTTTATGAATTATGAATTGAATTCTGTAGCTGGGAAAAAAAAAAAAAAAGACCCACATTTACATAACCCCTCTGACCAGCGCTTCATGTTTTATGTGCGCCCTGTTTCTTCCACCACATTTTTTACAACAGAAATCATTTTTCAAGCGTTAATTTACATTCCTCTCCTTATGCATAGGGAATCAATACAAAGTGTGGACACTGGGTTTTATGTCGTATTCATGTATACAGTAGAGGAAACACAGAAGCTCCTCACAATGTGCGATGGATGCATGTATTCATGTAAACTGTGTGTATAGTGAATTAAATATTTGCTGTATAATGTATGTGCGTTGTTACAAACACCATACAGTATGTATACACGTGTGTGACTTCCATTATAATCGCCCGTCCCTGTTGAATCATGCAAGCCGGCAGCAGGAGCCCAAGTCTTCTCCCTTTGGGCGGTATTTATGGCAGCATGCGTAAAGGTATTTTCAGACACAAAAAGAGTTGCTTTAAATTTCAAATGGGATTCTGGAGGGGGGTTTGAAAAGGAGAAGAAATCTGTGGAGGGCTTCACACCACTCTCCACCCATCCTCCTCCTCCTCCTCTTCCTCCTGCTCCTCCTCCTCCTCCTCCTCTTCATCTCTCTCTCTTGTCAACCTTTTCAAAAAGCATCTATATTCTCACACCAGGCTGTAGGGGCATGTTGTCATGTTGCTATGCTACCTGAATGTCAAGCAGAATGTCAGAGTGATGGGAGAGTGTGAACGGTACAATAAAGATGGAGCTTCTTCTGACCGGAGGAAGGAGAAAAGAAAGAAAAAAAAAAAGTATATATATGGAACCAAGCAGCTGTACTGGTTTGAGATATTTAATCACTAATAAATACTTACTGCTGAAGATCAAATAACACTGAATATCGTGGCAGTGGGCAGCCAGAACGTGCAGCTTTCTCTTCCTCTCTCGAGCCGTGACTTCCAGTTGATTGACTAGAGATCTACTGCATCAGCTGCTGTCCAGTTGGAGTCTGTTAAAATGCTCCTAACATTGCAGAAATGACCAGGACCCACTTACATAGTGTAGAAACTTGTAGCGCTGCACTATATGTCATTTCAGTATCTATGTGGCAAATTAACAAAACTCGCATGGTTGTATTTTCCGTGACTAATCTGCAGGAGAAGTCTGTGCGATGGAACGTGATTTACTCTGATTTAAGGGTTCTTGGTTACACTGTATTTACAACAGGCATGTTTGTGGTTGCAAAAAGAAAAAAAAATGCAGTTGTATTGCTGCACAATCAATAGAATATTATTGACAATCATGATTTTGGTTTGTCAAAACTAAATAACCATTATTGACTGTGGTATTGACACCTAAAATGCTTTATGTTTCATGAGCGACCTGTTTGTTCCCCACATTTTTACAACAGAAATCATTTTTCAAGTGTTCATGTACATTAACAAAGATATTGACACTTGACGCCTGCATGTGAAGCATCTCGGTAACATCTGTGAACTGTAGTGTTCNACATCCTTTACTGCATATAAGTAAATGGATACTGCTCACCTCTGCCTGTGCATATGATGCAACAAACAGAGAAAGTACACGGCCTGCAGTTTAACCCGATTCAGCTAAAAACAGAATTTTCCTCATGTGACTGGTGGTTGCAGCTGAGTCATTGTTGGCTTGTTGTTTGCAGTGAGGAGTACAGATTTTTTTTCTTCTTTTTTTTTTTCTTTTAAGACTCTTTTATGGTTTTGTAAGCTAGTTCATTTATTAGTCTGCTAAATGCTGATGTTGCGCTGCTTGTCCTTCAAGAAATGCTGTAAGTCTTACTGTACGGGAGGCCGTGGTTTTGATTTTGGAGCGGGGACGCAGCGTCGCGTTGGGTTTTAATTCTGTATGCTACTCTGGAGAAGTGCTACTAGTTTCGGAAAGAATACTTTGTTTTCCAGCCGCAATTCAGAACCCCTGTGTCCGGTGTTATCTTTGGACTTTCCACACCAGCACCTGCCCACACATCATTAAACACAACGCAGAATAGCGGGCGAGTGGAGAGGAACAGCAGAGGGAGTGGGTTACAGTTTGTTTTTGGCAAATTTTCAAATCAGACGTGTAGAATAATGTGATTTGGGTTAAATATGACAATTTTAGGGCTCGATTTTTTTGCAAGTTGTCATATAGAACAGCGCTTCACAAGTGAGGAGTTCAAGGACTGCTGGAAAGTTGGAAATCCAGCAATTATTTCTGTTTTTACAGTTTCTGGCTCTGATAGATTTTTAATGATAATATGCCCTTTTAAACCTGCTGTTAGAAAGGTTAATAAACGTAGTGAATGCTCTGACACACTTTCTGGCCTCTAGAAGAGATAACTATGTGTAGTTTCATTGAATCTTTGATTTTGACTTCAGGAGTTTTACTTGTACAGATAAAAGAGTATTTTTACAACATTGTTTTACTACTTTTACTTCAGTAAACATCTGCTCTGCACATGTAAGTAAGTGGATATTGCATTGAGGAACTGTTCTAGCTCTGTCTGTTTATGTATTTGTGTGCAGCATGCGACAAAGAGTAAAACAAAAACAAAACCTCCCAGTGTTTAAACTAAACCTTCAGTATAATCTGAGCACAGGCCGTGTCAGCTAATATCAGCTGACTGGTTGTAGCTTTCATTCTCCTCTGACATATATTGGATCTCGCCCAAGCCGTCCACAACAGTAAATGATAAAGGTGTAAAAATTGTAGTGGGGGGGGGTGCAGTGTCCTTGTCTTGATGGGGGATGGGATTGACTGACATCCGCATCCAGCATCTCCCCTCGTGACCTTGACAGGCGTGGTGCCGTAGCCCGGTACTTACAGCGTGTAGTCTTTGGACAAGAAATAAAACCGTGGTGTCCTCTGACCACACACACACACGGGGACAGCAGGAGCCTGGACTTGGATCACAGATGCAAAAGCTGCCTGTAGTGTGTCAACAATCACCTTCACTCTTTACAGTAAAGCCGCATTGAACATGCAGCAAGAATCTGACATGTGCGGCTGATGTACGGAGCGCTGTGTAAATGTCATAGGTTCTGTCTCCCTCTATGTGTTATCTGATCCGTGGCTATCTCGTGCATGTGTCTGTAAATGTGTGCGTCTGCCATTGCAGTAAACAGATGGTATCATAATGACATCATTGCACACTAGGGTTATGTTCTCCGAGGCTCGGAGCAGGAGGAAGAAATTAGGAGGAGGCATCAGTTGAGTGTTTGTCAATTAATCTAAAAAGAGACTCGGGGAGGGGGAAAAAAAAAACACACACGAAAAAAAAAAAGAAAAAAAAGAAAAACCCAGAGAGCTTTTCAAAATATTTAGCTTCAGTTTGCTCCACTAAACGCCACCTCGCTTTTCACCTCGCCTGCTCGGCTGTTAAAAATGTCAGCGCTCCCAGTTAACTGGACTTGAAATGATCTGCCCCCGTCTTCCTTCTGCCTCTCTCTGTCATGTTCTCCTTCATTTGTTAAGGGTGCCCTGAGCACCTGAGTTTTCCTTTTAAGAGCATCTCTTTTCCCCTCCTTTTTTCTCCCTCCTCTGTTCTCAACCTCTCTCATCTCACCGAGCAGGGAGAAACCTGTCACCACACAGCATTAGTATGCTCTTTTCATATTTGTGCCTCTTGCCTCTCTTTTTTCCCTCCTTCCTCTTCTTCTTCTTCTTCTTCTTTTTTTTTTTTTTGCTCCTTTCCCTTTCCTCCCCCTCCTTCTCTTCCCCTGCAAACATAAAAATAGTTTATGCCTCTGACAAGAAAATGCCTCTAATCCTGAGGTTTGTTGGAGAGCAAACAGACGCAATTGGCCACTTATTATTCTGTGTAGAATTTTCTATGTGGGGTGTTTGTGGTATCCATGGCAACAAAGTAGGGTGCACATATCCCCCCTGTCACCGAGCAGAATGGGAGAGGAGAGGATGAAAAGAGGCGATAAAATAACACACTTTACTGAAACGCACGGGGCAAGCTATAACCTGTTAGTTCGCGAGCCGGTGTGTGTGTGTGTGTGTCGCCAAAGTGTATTTCGGCATCAGTGTGCCGCTGTTTGTCAAGTATATGATGGTATTTGCGCACCTGCATATAGCTGCTAGCTTTTCACACAATCAGATTTGCATTTCTTTGATTGCGTACTTGCTCGTGTGTGTGTGTGGAGCTTGTGAGAACTATTACAGAGAAAGTGAGTCACAGGTGTACATTTGTGTCTTAATGCATGTCTGTTCGCTTATGGATTCAGGTGCCATTATAGCCGAGGCTCGTCTCCAGCTGGGCGCGTGCACGTGAGCGCGCGTGTGCACGTGGAAGGATAATCTTTGCCATAACAAGTCTTCCACATGTGCCCCCGTCTTTTCATTGGCCTGCGCTGGGCCTGCCACTCCATCTAACACCGTGGAAATCAATGAGAGCCAGTCGGAGAGGTGTGAAGATTGAGCTGCGGTCAAAATACTTTGCGTGCTGAAAACTAAAGCGAAGGCGGGAGGGGGGCGGCGGCGGCGGCGACTGTTGTGTTTGATGGGGGAGAGGATTTGCATTGTGATTTCATGTATGCGAATATATTGTGCCACTTTTCTGTGTGTGTTCGCATTCAGATACATATTTAACCGACTTGAACTGATGTTCCCGTTTCCTGCCGCTCTTCTTTATTTTCATTTCTCTCCTCTCCTATCGTTTCTTCTCATCTGCTCTTCTGTTATGTTCGTGGTTGATTTGTTGATTTCCTTTTGAACCAAACTGTCACTTTGTTGTTGTTTTTTTTTTTGTTTCTCATCCCACAGAGATTTGCTGTCAAGGGGAATAAAACAAGACTATTATTTAAAAATGACAACAACAAATGCAATTCTTTATAATGTCTATTCTCTTCTGCTTTTTTATTTTTTTTTTCCTAATTTCTTCTTTTTCTGACAGTCTGTCTTTTTTGGCACGTGCTCGATCAATAACCTGATGACCGTTGAAGCGTTGGAGGTGAGAGGTCGCAGGGTTCAGAGGTCATGAGGGCCCTGAGCGTCCTGATTGTCCAGGCCGTGACCTCGTCCTGCTGGGCGCCGACCTGGATACCTTTTATTTAGAGCTTCCACGCAGGCAGAAAGCCGAGTCATCAATAGGCGGACGGCGTGTGGGGTCACTTAATCTGAGATTAAACTCCTAAGTGGGAACACGTCCCAGCTTCTTGCAGAACTACTGGTATATATATTTGCTCCCTACTTTTTCATGTTAGCTCTTGAAGTTGCTGCACTTTCACTTCCGGTGATCAAATGCTTAATTTAGGTGGTTTTCTTTGCTCCTGTTACAATTTTAATTACTGTGGGCGTTTGTCACTGTAATGTAAAGTCCTGCACCTCTATAGAAACAGCAAAGTCCTCAGTGCAATAAGACAAACTCACGATGCCAGAAATCATTTTTAAAAAATGGGAATTTTCCTTGATTATTTATTTTTCCAAAATTTACAAACCTGGAATCAACTACAGTATTTTTCCAGGTGCCCACAAGCATCTTAATTAATCACTTAATTATTGTTATTGTCTTGTACTTTCTATTTTTTTGGATGCTACTGTGGCATGTAAATTATTTTATTCTATTCTATTCTATTCTATTCTATTCTATTCTATTCTATTCTATTCTATTCTTTCACTAACACTGGAAAACATGGTTGCTCGTTATACTATAGTATTTATGTTTTTA
>NW_007579366.1:76614-77923 GCF_000690725.1 Stegastes partitus | reverse complement strand
CAGGTTTATTTGAGTTAAATGAGACCTACAGAATAATATTGATAAAATATCTCGGATTAGATAATCTGATGCTGCTTTTCTGTTTTAACCGTTTCTGTCTCTGATATAGGATGCCTGCCGGTGAATTAGCGCTCGAGAAACATTTGTTTAAGGCAGAATTTAATATATTATATATATATGAAATGCATAATACAAACACGGAGGCATGGTACCGCGTGTCTTGGGAATGCACGCGGAGCCGACACACAAATGAATTCAGTATTTAAAATGCATGTCAGATTTCAGATTTTCAGTTTCAAAGATAAGTGGCAGTGAGGGTAAAATATTCCTTGTTCCTGTTTGTTTTAAAAAAGGACCTGCCAGATGGGAATAGATTCAAGTCAGCAGAGAGGAGCTGGTAGGGGTGTGTGAGGAGGAGTGTGTTTTTCTTCCTTTTAATGAATGGACATTTGTGACCATCTGTGTTTATGGGTGTTAATAACCTAATAATCTGATCCGTTGCTTTAAAAGGCAAAGCAGCAGCAGCGCTTTATACATTCAGAAATCCGTATGTAAAGCTGCATCAAATGTGAACAAATAGCAGAGATTTAGGTTCTGATCTCGGTGCTGCGATTAGAGAGCACATCACACGGCTTTTGAATCTGGAGTGCGACATCGCAAAAAAATCAGAAGGCAGTGTCGTGTCGATGTTCCCAGGTGATTTCCCCAGCTGTGTCTCTTATCCGGTAGCTGCACAGCATGTTCCTTTCGGTTTCCTGCTCTTCCTTTTTTTTCTTTTTTCTTTCTGTCATCCTCTCAGCATTGTAATTGAAGATTAATAGAAGCACGAGTCCTTCGCTGAGTGAACAGCAAATAGCCGAGATTCTTCAGCACTGACTTGTAATCTCTGACACTGGTCTCAGTCAAATGTTTGAGCCTGAGGTGAATGCAGAAGCCTTAAGGGATGCGTCTGGTGACATCCTCGGATTTCGTTATCACAATTGTTGTCCAGAAACTATTAAAAACACATCAATAAGCCACACTGTTTTTTCTGATCCAGCCCTTCACACGACGTCCTGATGCTGTAGATATTCATGAACATTGCAGCTGCGGTTACAAATTCTCCTAATGTTCATTTTTTTCTCTTATTTGAGTAACTGGAAACTACAGAGCCCAGCTGTTTTACCAAACTACTGAAACATTCATTAGCTATATCTGCTTTATCCTGCGGAGGGTTGCAGGGAGCTGGAGCCTACACGAGCTAATACTGAATATGTGCAAATAGCTAGTTTAGATTCACCTACCATCGATGTGTTTTGACTGTGGGAGG
>NW_007579366.1:63117-75554 GCF_000690725.1 Stegastes partitus | reverse complement strand
ACTGAAGTGATATTTGGTTCTCAGTGTTGTACATCATTTAACTTAATGGAGAATCGCTGCAGAGTGAAAAACTGACGAGCTTGTTTGGTCGCTAAAAGGACTTTCAAGATAGAGCAGCATATTTTTATGAAAAAGGAGCAGCACATATTGAACAAGCGATCACAGTTTCCTCCATGAACCAGACACCTTGACATCCTGCTCAAGTAGAATCACATGTATTTGTCCCTTAGATGATCATTTTAATGCTGATGTGACCAACACATTATTACTTTGGTTATTTTTAGTTGATTACCAGAGAGAAAAGCAGCATCTTTTTCTCTCTGTTTTGAAATGTGTTGCATCACTTGCATGAGAGGAGTTAAATGGAATTATAAGGAACCTCTTCCCTCGTCTTCTAACCATAACATCACAGCTGACATTACTTCACACTTTAGTCATTTCTTTCAAGTGCTCGCCGCAGCACAGAGTGTGATCAGTTATAGCAGCTGGGCTCTTTGAAAACAATGCAAACTCATTTTGACCCACCTGCAAACACTGCATCTGGTGGCCTCGTACCCTTGTTTTCACCCCCCGTCCTTAGCCCGCAGCCACCCACTGACTAAAGCTGCGAAGTATCCTGCAACACAGGACAAGAATCAATAAGTGAATTAGACTCCACTTTCAGCTTCCTCTCCGGCCAGCCGGCCCCAAAAACCAGCTGCCTGGGATAATGGGCCTGGACGTGGGGGAGCGTGGGCGTGAGTAGACAAAGAGGCTTTAAGGTGGTGTGATATACTGCTGGGCCATATTATCACTGCACACCGTTCCATAACCAGCAGTATGTGGCAGCAGCAGCAGCGACGCATCACTCTGAAGCTCGTTCATGTTTGCTTTAAAGTAGAAGAAGATGCTACAGATGCACGCTTACTATCAGACGCTCAGCAGGGTTACCAGCAAGCCAGAGCCCCGCGTTGTCAACATGTGGTCATTATTTTAATTTGTGTTTCTTTTCTTTTTTTTCACCAACAAACTGCAGAAATCACTTGTCAAACGCCGTCACACCACAGATTTTATTCCCACTTTTCCCTGTTGCGTCCCTCTCAGTTCTTAGTTCACACGGTGGGGGCATATTTGTCAATTTGAAGAAAAAAAAAACAAAAAAAGAAGCATGATTGCACTTTAAACTTCCTTTGATTTGGGGCTTTGAATGCACTTCATCAGATACAGCCCCGGACTACACACACACTCGCGGTCGCCACCTGGCAAGCTACA
The DNA here is from genome assembly GCF_000690725.1 of Stegastes partitus. Classification (NCBI taxonomy): domain Eukaryota; kingdom Metazoa; phylum Chordata; class Actinopteri; family Pomacentridae; genus Stegastes; species Stegastes partitus. The sequence continues at coordinate 74,303 of NW_007579366.1, read as the reverse complement.
ATCAGCGACACCATTATCAAGTGCAAACAGTGGTTGAATATAGGCCTTTACGCTGCACAGACTTCTGCTTGTACAGACACGTGGACTCAATGACACGACTCAGTGGGCAGAATAAAGCTTTAAGCGCTGTCTATACTTTTGCTGTTTGGTTTTGCACACAAGTTGGCAGTCAATAAGAAGTCAGGCTTTGTGTTAGCTGGATCAACAAAGCCTAAACCCCCCCAATTTAGAGATAATGGGTATCATGATGGTGGTTATTTGTTAAGCCAGGGTTTCTGCTTCAGGCTGCTCACATAAAAGGGCGTCATTTGACTCATCTTCCACACAAAATAGACCAATCACAGGCCACCTACTTTAGCCAAGAAGGACAGTTTGTTATAATGGGGAGGTATAAAGAATATGAAGATTTGTTATTTTACCGCTCTAATGCTTTTTTCTACCATGACAGTGCTTCTAAAATTTAAACTTCTTCATACATTTAAATACTCAAGAAGTGCATTTATGTCTGACATGGTCCCTTAATGAAGGATACGTGGAAATCGCTTTTGGCAAAAGTGAAATTAAACATTCTCTGTGATCCATACCAATAGACTAATCAATTTTCTAATCTGTATTCTATTAACTACCATAACTACTTCTCTGTCCAATAACCCCAATATTATATTTTTTATTTTGCTAGTACAACAAACAGTTTTTCATTTTATGCTTATACTTTTCTACTTACATTCATTTTTTCAGCACACATTATTTTCTACCTTTTACCTAAAACAGACTTGGTAGCAAATCAGATACAAGCATGAAAACTATTTTTGCGTTTTCTTCATCACCAGCTGAATGCATGTATGTTCCTGTCACTACGGTTTGCACCTCTGTAACTGCACAGCTTTGTTCAGTAGCGTACAGCTCGACAAGTTTGCAGATATAACATATTCCCTCCGGTGAGAATCTGTATCCCTCATAGTGAATATTGTCGGGAAATAAATTGGTCAGAAGGTGGCGCTTCTTACAGCTGATTTGAATCCCAAACTCTGAACGCTGACACTGAAAACTCTGACTCTCAACATAACTCTCTGACCCAGTAATCTTTCTACTTACTACATCCCTCTGGCTAACTCCAAGAAGGTACAACAGAAAACATCACCGTAAGCTTTGGGGCTGCTGCAGGCTCGCTGGTTTCCTCTGCTTCCAGTCTTTATGGTAAACTAGTCGTCTCCTGGCTGCAGCTTCATGCTCACTAGACGCTATTAGAACTGCCTCCATCTTCCTGCTTGTCAGCTATTAGCAACACATGCAATCCTTTATTTATGCTAAGCTAAGCTAATAGGTGCTTTCCATAGCCGATGTTTTGACTTCCAGATGTTGCTAACAACATTAATAATGGCTCCCAGCAAGTCGTGACATTTTGGCATTTTGGTGCCTCTTCCATAAAAAAGGCTTATCGCACTCATCAACATCAATTTACATTTAATGACCAGAAGCATGCAAAGACAATTATATCACTTAGGGCGCTTCCAGATTAGGTCCTATTAATCTGCGCCTGCACCCGAGTGCACGTCTACATCCACACAACACGGTAGAAATATGCACTGAATCCAAATGGTGCTGTTCCTGCAGCTAACTTTGCTATCGAATACTGCTTCACGTTTCTGCTGCGTTTGGTTTGGATGAATAAAGGGGACACTTGGCACGCTTTAGAATGTTTACAGCTTTTGTCTTTTTGATTTCGAATGTCGATGTCTCACCAATGTTGACGTCCTCACACCTGATACGAGGGTTGATCAAAAGTCCGGAGTCTGTTTCATGGTGCATGTAGGTAAAGCGCGTCACATATGTTTAACATGTGCTTGTCATCAACCAGGGTCTTCTGTAATGTTGCGCTATCAACATCAGGACTAGCGTCACTATGTTTTTACGACCAATGGTAGTTACACATCTGCAATTTCTCCTCAACCTGGAGCAGAGAAGAAACCAACAAGTTCTGTGTCAGTCAGTCAGCGGCTGAGTTGGTCCGACCTTCATGAGCATCACTGCTTTATGAGCGGTGGGTCTGCAGCTACCACCAGCAGAAGAAACAGCAGTTTTCACAAGTGGAAAAGTCTCCAAAAGCAGACAAAGTGTGTTAGTTTAGGAGTTTAGTTTCGTTGTTTTCTTTTACATTCATGTGGTGGTACACCGGAAATTAACACAAGTGCTGATAGATACTGCGATGGATGAGCTGTTGTCAAAATTTGCCAGAACTTCAGCTTCAGGTTGCTCTGGTACGACTGTAAAATAGCTCGTTATGGTTGCATTGCCTTTACGTTTGACGGAATTACGGATATCTTGCCACTTCGTCTAATCAAAACTCCAATTTAAGATACCTGTGATTACATGTTTAATTGGCAGAATTCCAGTTAGACACATCTACAACATCATTTTGAGTCGTCATGATACCAGTTAAAAATATGTACAATGTTATTCCTAAAATTTAGGATATTTATAAAGAACAATTTGTTGATTTAAGGGATTATCTTGAACCAGAATTACAACGAGTCAGGCTTAAACTGAAGATATCTTAAACCAGAGTTAATACTAATCATAACAGAGTTGCAGATCTGTGCACTGAATTGTAGATGTCGGTAATGAGAAACACACAGATGATAAAAAAATTATGTTAATCTACTAGAATATTGTAAAAAAACAAAACAAAACAAAAAAAACCCTCCATTTATATCAATATCTTTTTTTGAAAGTTGACCAGCTGTCGGTTTCTACCGTTTTCTGTCATCTAAGTTCTAAAAGACTAAATCTGGTTTCTGTTACAAAAGTCTCCAACCCACTTTGGCATCAATATTATGGGATGTACCAGCAGAGTTTTCTCTTTTACTTTCGTGCATTTTGTCATAGATTACGTTTGTTTCTGAAAGATCATAAATATGTTTCTAGTCAACACATCTTTTCCATTTATTCAGTAGTTTTTGCAATCGTAAAGGCTTCAATCAGTTACTGACAGTATTTTAACCGAAACTGTGATATTTTGGATGCCTTAACTTGTAAAAGCTGGTATTAATTTGCAAAAGTGTGATATTGTAGTAAAGTCAACCATGAGCAAAAACTGAAAGTAAATAAGTTCAAATGAAACTTAAGTGTAAGAACAATATGTTTCTTCATCATTTCCTACAACGTCACAGTTGGAAAACAGCTTTCTTTGACAGTTAAGTTGTTTATATATGATGTGAAGAATAAAAATGTAGATATGAATAATTGAATTTGGAAATCTGGTCTGGGTATTAAATGTTAAATCATCTCGTCATACACACCCCCACATTTTTTTCTTGTGGTCTTCAACTTATACTGACTCAGGTGACGTCACTTGTGGAGATTTTTTTTTTTTCATCACACTTCCTGAAGCTTCCTCTACAGACACTAAAGGCTTTATACAACTTTTAGCATGAACTGTAGTATTCCTAGCACACATAGACTGTATAAAAGATGGACGTAGCAACCGGCCCTGAAAAATGAAGCCAACCTGGAAGTGTCAAAAACCTGCAATATCACTACGTCCGCTAGTCCTGGCTCCAAAAAGCCCTGGCTCCCATAGACTGGAATTGGAAAAGAAGGGATCACAGATCACCAAATACTGCATTCCTCCAGCTCAGGATTTTAAAAAAAATTAGTTTTCATAGTCAAATCCAGAGATCAGGTGGCCAATCTGAAAATAAATAAATTCTGAATTTTTAAAAAATTGTCAACATTTTGCGGGGCAAGGGGCGTGGCTGGCTTGATTGACAGTCGGCAGCGACGATGCAGCCGAAGCGAGCAGAAGGCGGTAAATGTGGGCGGGCAGAGAGGTCCCGCCTCTCAATCCGTCTGACCAATCGCTGCTCCTATGGCTCCGCCCCCCTCCGACGATTTTTGGCTCCAAAAATCCAAGATGTCAACCAGGAAGTAGCAAAACCCTGGCTTCATTTTCTCAGTGCAGAAACCTACGGGTGACGTCACGGTAGCTACGTCCATCTTTTATACAGTCTATGCTAGCACATGGAGACACACTTTGATATGTGACATTGGCAGAATTACTGTTCCAGCAATCAGCAGGTAGATCCAACACAACTTCCTGCTAAGTAAGAGAATACGTGAATTACAGCACAGGCTAACCTCAGCGCACCACGTGAATACAAACAAAACACAATGCAGACAATGCAAAGCAAGTCTGTGTTTTGTATTTATAAATTGGAGATCTCGTGGGCATCCTGCTAGGTTCCTTTTGTTTTTCTACTTAATCTCACATGTTTGCACACATTTAAATATCAGGAAATGAAATTTGTTGAGACAATGACTCGTCTCAGCAGAGAGATCCTGAATCTCTCCTGCTCTCAGCCCCTTCTCGTATCGCCAGGAACACTCATTACTCATTACGTTGTGTTTGTGCCGCTGCCATGTTTCTCCCTCGCTTTGGCAGCGGACGGCCGTGTTTGTGCCACGCTCTTAGCGGGGGTGTGATGTCATATCACAGTGCCACGTTCTGCTGCCACGACGGTGCATCTGCTGTTGATCTTGGTTTAACTAAGGAGCAGCGCGCCAAGTCAGGACTGAATTAACGCCGTCGTCACCGGCAACAATCATGGGAATAGTGTGTTTGGACGTCACTGTTGTTGGGTAAAAATCAAATATGTTCATTGTGTGTGTGTGTGTGTGTGTGTGTTGTTTCCCCAGCTTGACCAGTGTTTATCCTAAATCCTCTGCTACTGATAAGAGCCACCAAAGTTTGACTCACACTTCGGCTTTACTATTTTCACTCAGAGCGCATGAAAACATCTCGCCGTGTTTACTCTGCAGCTCAGGGCTGAGCAGAGCGCCGACGCCGGGTCGTACACTGTGGGTTTGGGAGCAGGCAGCGGGAGGATGCACAGCACACTTTCACTTTCGTTGTCTTTCATGCCGTCAAGTCGGTTCATTTAATTTTTCATTCAGTTCTGCCTTCACAATGATGAGGTTTAAAACAGTCTGACACTCGGCAACATGCAAACTGCTGATGATGTTCCTGTGATCTCTCGAGCAACAAATGCAAAACACTGAGAGGAGGATGTGGAGAAATGTCGATCAGCCTGCAGCTAGTGAACAGGTTACTCCGCAGTGTGCTGGTTAGTGTCGAGCGCTTCTCGGCTGCTCAAAGCCTGGTGTTTTTGAATGCATGAATTATATATGAAGAGAAATTCTTGAAGGCGAACGCTCAGTGGAAAATCATCTTACATCTACTCCCCTGTCATACCTGTCAGACTTCGGTTTGACTAAAACTTGGGCTTCTCTTGGCTGTATTTTCGACAAACAATAACACACCATCCAAACAGCAGGGTTGTCGCGCTTTAAACAAACTGTACTGTACACAAGTGAAGCAGCTTTACAGGATCTTGTCAGTTTGAGTTTTTCTTAAATCTGCCAATCACAGCTGAAGGCATGAGCTAACTTTTTAGCACTAATGTAAGTGGATAAGAATGATAACAGCTGCAGATTTATCATCTACTGTATATTTTTATTGATAGCATCTTACACTTTATAGGGCAATATTCACTGAAGTATGTTTTTTAATCATACTATATCTTACACTTTATTGTGTATTTTGCATTTAATATGTACAGTCGTGACTCGATAATCCAACACTAAATGTAAAACCTTCTTTTATGTCGGATAGCAAGGCTGTCGGATAAGACGGAGGTCCAGATACAAGGAGGGCTTGATGCTGGAAGGCTCATTAGTTGTTAATATTTATTGTTCGTAGTTGTTATAATAACTAGTAGGGCTGGTCCCAATAGCACTTTCTGCTCTCTGGATATTCAGTCCCAATTAATGATGAATATCAGAATAATCGGCGAGGTCGGGGAACACTTCCACCCCGGGGGAGCGGTCCAACAGGGTGTCCGGAACGCACAGGCAGTATTTGGCTGCTGATGCTAGTTTAGTTAGCGCTCACAGATGAATTTCCACCATTGTTGGTGGCGGCAGTGGCAGCAGCACCACTCCCTCGGTGAAGAGGGAGCTGAGTGAGAAGGTGAAGCTCTTGAAATACCGGTCGTTCCAACCCTCGCCAGTGGTCAAGATATCAGTGCAGTGTGGGTGGGCTCAGCTTTACAAGTAGAGTAAACAGCTCGGACATCTAAAGGAAGGAAGCTTGGAGTAGAGTTACTGCTCCTTTGCGTTGAAAGGATCTGACTGAGGTGATTCAGATTTGGATTCCTCCTGAGCACTTTCCTTTGGAGGCTTTTTGGAGATGTCCAACTGGAAGGAAGGATGTTTTACTTATACAGTTAAAATGATTTGAGGATGAGCACTAACTAACTCGAGTTTAGCAAAATCATCTCTTTAAACTTTCCGAAATCCTATACTGGGCAAGTTATACATCCATCCATCATCTCTACACCTCTTAATCCTCACTAGGGTCATGGGGGGCTGGAGTCTATCCCAGCTGACTCAGGGTGAAGGCAGGTTCACCTGGACAGGTAACCAGTCTATCACAGGGCTACACTTAGAGACAGACAACCAAGCACACTCACATTCACACCTACAGACAATTTAGAATCACCAATTAACCTCAACATGTTTCTGGACCTTATGAGAGAACCCACGCTGCACGGGGAGAACATGGAGACTCCACGCCGGGACGCGAACCGGCGATCTTCAAGCTGCAAGGCAACGGTGCTCACCACCGAGCCATCTTGCAGCCCACAAGTTATACATTGATCTCTTATTTACTGGTTAGAAACAGTGATGGAAACTCCTAATGTAACCCCACAGATTCCATCTCTTGTACTACTAAGCGTTAAGTTTCACTCTGATATTGAGCCACACCGATGTTATAAAGCGTTACATGTTTCGTCGTTACCACAAACACATGAGCATGCTGTCGTTTGTTTTGACTCCATGCCACATACGTCAACCTGTCGCCAGGAAAACTCCCTCAAACAACAAATTAATGCGCCGCTAAACGCAGTCCCCAGTAAATTCACTGTTTCAACCAGCTGTTTTGGGATATTAGCTACCTGTTAGTGAGCATTTCTAAACCCTTTATTCAGACCAGAGGTTGATTCACCGATGTACAATCTTGTCCTTGCATACTTTATTTTACTTTTAAGCTGATTTCTTTCACCAAGGTGTTTTTTTTTTTGCACGCCTTGTGTGGTTGGATAAATATTGGCACGCATCGCATGTTGACTGTTTACGTGTTTGCTTTGTGCAGATGCGCACACAAGATTCTGAAAGCATGTCAATTTAGCGTCCTCTTAGTATGCAATTATCAAGTTTCTCCCTAATTCCCTCACATATCTGTATTTGTGCACGTTACCGCTGTGTGTACATCTGTGTGTGCATCTGTGTGTGCTTTGCGTGTGAAAAGCTGTTTCCGTTTACAAGTGCTCCCAGTGTAATGTTGTTTATTTGTCGCTCCCGGGGGTGTGTCTTGTTTGTGTAACATATGCATAGGTTCACGCGTGTGCACAAGACGTATGTGACATCTGCAATTTGTACATATCCATGAAATTTAAATGTATATATGCTGGTTTTTTTTTATTATTATTATTTTTAGCCAGTAGGTGTATTTTGTGAGTGCACATCAGAGATATGTATGTGTACGCCCTGCATATGTTTGTATATGCGCCAAACTCTTTATGCACACGCGTGTTGTGCGAGCCGTGTGCGCATCCCGAGATCCCTATCTGTATTCTGAGTGGTTGTTTATCTTGCCAGTCTTGTTGATGGTTTAGAGGAGCTTCCAGCGCTTCTGGCGATTCTTCCCTCCAGTCCTTCCACATGCAGCCACCACCTCTATTAACACTTCCATTAATGCTATATCACAGATGGAAATCGTGCCGTCACCCCGCAGATGCTTTTAGGTTTTGATGAGCGGAAGAAGAGCAACTGAGAAAATCCACGTTTTTTACGTTCGTGCACAAGTTTCCAGTGATGCTTCAAACCTGGTCAGGAGGAAAATACAGAGGCAAGGAGAAGAGAAACGAAGCTGATTGGGTGGACAATGGAGGAGGAAAAAAAAAAAAGGCTGATGGGGATTTAGAAGGGGAAAACAAGTATATTTGTCTCATTTGCATGCAGGCCTTCCAGCTCCTCAAACTTTCAATCTCTCCAGTTGCGATCCCCACGCGCGTACTTGACAGACAAGAGACGAGCTGCGCGGAATACCAAGTGGTTCTGCATGTTCGTATTAGCACGCAACATATAGCCGCCGAGTACAGTACGCGCACGCCGCCTCGCCTGCGCGCGCCAATCGCCCGCGAGCGCGCCACGCTCACCCTCGCAAGCCGGCGCGGTTTACGACGCACATGCATCCTGATTCCATTACCCGACTGCTTGTCACTCACAAACACTCATATTAACATTCATGCTCACACGTACCTCCCCTCTCAGATAATCACTTGAATGCACAAACATACATGCATTCACACATAAACAGATGCAAATTCCCCTTCAATCTCGCAACAGCCACAGATATCACAAACACAGCAAACATGAGGCGAAAGCATTCTTAAAGAGACACAGAAAAATGCACATATTTAAAGCTCATCCCTTACAATAGTGGGGGGGGGACACACACGACGCCGCTTTACTTTCTTTCGCTCGACGTTCATCCCGGCAGACAGAGACACACATTGTGCTAAATGATTTGTTTCCTCCTCCTCCTCCTCTCTGATGCTTATTAATAATACAGGGATCTCAGGGGAACTTTTTGCTTCACATAAATAAGAATTTAGATAGAAAATTGCATTATTAATCTGTGGCTTCTGGCTCGGCTTTTCCTGTAAAGAATTCATATAGAGTCGCAAGTTTACAGCCTCGCAGGAGCGAAGGCCTAAAGGGCCGACGAGTTATGAGGTGCGCCGGTGATGGGATCCGCGGATGGGTTACACTCGCTGATTTTGGAGATATTGGTGAAGAATTCTTTGAACGTTATGTATTATTAAATTCTCAATTTGGCGCGAAGTGAGTGCTTGGTGAGTGTGTTTAAAATGCACCACGATTTCCGAATTCACAACTCCTATTGACTCCCATCTATCAGTAAAACGTGACACTCAGCGTGTATTTGAGCCGACTATTGTCCGATTTTGATGCCACTTTCTTGTGTGTTATTTAACGTAAACAGTATGGAAACAGATGGAACACTTTGTAAGAAACGTGGCAATCATCCATATAGTTCACGAGTCTATCACAAGAATAAATTCAAGCAATTTTTTTTATCCAGACTTATGGTTAAGCCTTTGAACCACAAGCAATTTTCTGGAGATTGTTTGTTCCTCTCACAGTTTTCTTCATGTCGAGTCATTGAAGGCACCTCTATGGAAGCAGCACAACCACGACTAGAAGTAAAGAGAACCGAAAATGTTCCTTTTTGCATGATAGCTTTGTTACCGTAATTTCCAGACTATTGAGCGCACCTGAATATAAGCCGAACCCACTAGCTTTAAAAAGAAAACCAGTTTTGTCTATAAGCCGCAGGTGTCCTCGTTGTAACATGAGATATTTACACAGGAAGGTTTTTTTCAACTTTTAATTAAATACATACCAGTAACACACACAAATACGTACCTTAAATGCGTTTTTTTCCGAACAGTGCCTGTATCATGGCTGGTTAAAAAACTAAAAAACTACAGCAGCCAACCAGGAGAAGTCATTGATCGCTATCTTCATCTTCCTCCTGCGCACTAAAACCACTAAAGTCGTCTTCTTCAGTGTCGAACAGCCTCAGAATGACTTCCTCACACACTTCCTCAGTCTCTCTTTCACTCTCAGCGTCACTTTTGTCTCGAGGCATATTCGTAAAAATCCATAAATTAGCCGCAGTGTTCAAAGCGTGTGAAAAAAAATAGCGGCTTATAGTCCAGAATTTACGGTTTACTGCAAAACTAATCAATATGTACAACTGGTGTTATTAATCGTTGTAGAAAATGGTGTTCTATATATGCTGGATAATTCACTTCTTAGAGTTTGAATTTGTTTCAGACTTTAGTATAAAACAGCCTCCAGTTCAGCCTAAAAGTCCCTGAATTCTTGTCACGACTGTTCCATCTGATTTACTGATTCATTGACTAAGTTGAACCATGGAGCACAAATCTTTTAGTTTTGTATAGAGGGTAGTGTTTTGATGACACATCATGACTGTAAACTGAAGTTTGGTAAACTTTCCTGTTGGAAATGCATATTGTAGAGGAATAGTTCAAGGATGGAAAGGCAAAAATCCAACAATTCTGTCTGCTTTTACAGTTTCTGGTTCAAAAATGGTGCAATTTTGGTGAATTTTTAAAAAGAAAACGTGTCTTTAGTGTTTAAAAGGTTGATTACATGTTATTTGTTGGTCTTAAAACTAAAAACAGTGACTGTTGAAACTTCTCTTTCTTTTTTTCAGTAAAAGATGAAATCCTTCAGCCTGTTATTCTGTGAATTAAACCGCTCTATACATTTGTATGCTTGTGCAAACAGATTATCACAACCCAGAGCATTGCTTCAGTGCCTCTAAATTGACACAGAAGGAGGTTGGGGTGGATGGCTGGGTCAACAAAACATTGGACTGTGATACCACTGCTGTTCATTTCCAGCTTCTTCATTTCTTTAAACCATGACATTACCTTGTCTTTTATGTTCTTTATTTTAAATCAAGTTGTGATCTTGCTGTAGACCTGCCCAGTTGGTTTTTGTGACTGGGCCTAACCAAGGGATTTTCCTCTCAACACCTAAACAAACAGAGGTGAAGAATACATGTGCTTTTATTTCCTGCTTCTTAGATTAGAGGTTAATTGTTGCAATCACCCAATAACAGACCCAAAATAATCTACTCGAGATGTTAATGACAACAGTTTTCTGCCAAGTGTTTTACATCAAGGTTTCAAATGTTGGGCCTTACATGAAGTACTTGTAGCCTTGAAACGAGTATGTCCCACTTTTCAAATGTCTCTTATGTTATGAAGCAGATCCCTCGTACTGTGAAAGACACATTAATCAGCGACGTACACACCAGTTCCTGCCGTTTGGTGTTCGATAGCGGGGGCAGATCTAAGAAAGGAGCCTGGGCGTAAGGACTACAGAGGATTAGTGGGATGATTTCCTGGAATAATACCAAAGGCATAATGATCTTATAGCAAATTGTGGAGCACCAGGTCTTCATTGTGCCTTGTAGAGCCTCCAGTGAAATTCTTTTTTTTTTTTTT
>NW_007579366.1:59329-60357 GCF_000690725.1 Stegastes partitus | reverse complement strand
GAACTCCATGTTTCAGCACATCGAGCATCTTCCACTGCAGCTCTGCCGCCATTAAGGTGTGAATGCAACGTAAAGAAGAACCCAGCCGAGGATAAGACGACGCTATACCAGTGTGGACTACTTTCCATTTATAATGACATAAATCATAAAAAAAAGTTAAAAAAAATTAAAGTTACATTTTTAAATTATGAGATTATGAAAAGTGTCATTAGATGCTACCAATACTGGTAAGAAAAACAAATGAAAAAAAAAACAAATAACTACATTTTTTTTTAGATTTTCAGAAAACCTATTTTGTTGTTGTTTGCTTGAGATAAAATCAATCAAACTGAAGTTGAGTGGATTTGACTCAGTAGAAATGACAAAAATAGAGATAACTAAAGTTTGATTGATATTGTCTCAGTGGGTTTTCTGAAGGTTTGTGTAGATGGAGTTCTCTGTTTTTGCAAAGGAACTTTTCACATTTAAATTTGAAGATGTCTCCATACGTCCTCTATGTGAACACGAAGTCCCAGATGTTTCTGTCATGTGACTGTTGATCTCGTCTGAGTCACTAGTGACACCGAGGGGCACAGAGTTGTAGTTTTTTACACAATCTGGTTTCTACATAAAGTGTAATTTTGGTCATTTTTTTAAACAAGCCAATAAGATGATGTGATTTAGAAGAAATCTCCTGATTTTAAGATTAGATTTGGTTAAGTACTCAAATGGAACAGCAAGTTACAGATGAGTAGTTCAAGGACAGTTGTTGTAAATTTGAAAATTTCACTATTTTTTCTGTTTTTACAGTTTCTGGCTCTGATGAATAGTTTAATTTGGGGTCTGTTTTTGAAAGGCAACATGCCTTTCGAACCCACCAGTGGGTTCTGGGGTTCCTCATAATCTACAAAATCACGTGTCGCCTAAAAAACACATATCAGGAACAACAACAACAAAAAAGACCACATATATCAAATCAAAAATCGAAAGATTAACTAATTTTTGGTCTTTAAATGAATGTAAATATAGAAGTTTCGTTAATTTCAAGC
>NW_007579366.1:57584-59094 GCF_000690725.1 Stegastes partitus | reverse complement strand
TCAGTTTCTCAGGTTTCGATTCCTCAATAACGATTGATTTTGGTTTTCTACAAGCATTTCTACGATCGCTCTTAAATTTCTACACACATTTCTCAAAACAGCAATTAAAAGCGAGTGCATGTGCACGCTGTTAAGAGCCTCTTAATGTTGGCCGTCTGAGGCGCTGACTAGAAACACGGGTGCATTTTAAAAGAGCGATGCATATTTAGCTGACAAATGTTTTTTTTCTGGCTGTTTAGGTAGGATTTCAGACTTGACAAGGCGTTAGAAGGAGTTTTACTATCAGCAAAACCAATCTGTCACATGCTAGCGTACAAGCAAGTATCAAAGTAAGTCCAGGCTCAGCTACATCCTCACCGGCCACATCATGTCCAGATAATTAATAATTATAAATAATGAATAAGGCAGCAGCTGCTGGGCCACGTGTGTTAATGCACACAGCTCATCCCTCACTTTAGAGACACGCATGCTGCTGTGTGATGGCTGCAGGGATTCATTCACCGCACAGACTCATCCGACGTACAAACAGCTGGAAGCAACAAACACCACTTCAGGAGTCGTGCTTGATGTTTGAGAAAAATGTAATCCAGAGATATGGACGTAGAGGATCACTTTTACTGATCAGCTGACTTCTGGAAATAATACAAACTGAACGTCTTTACATCTGAGCTGCACCTCTGAGCTGTTAATTGCAGAACACAATATTGTTAAACAGGTGTTTCCTGTCCGCTGAACATAGAAATACGCACCGCCTCTTATATATGTAATGTTAAGGCAGCTCACAATCACCAGCGACGCTTCTGTTCTCGCTCTCTGACAGCTGAGTTTCATCTGCATGTGAAAGGAAGACTATAGGAGTTGTGTGAAAAATCGCACCTCGGCTGTGCAGAATAATAGTTTAAGTTTCCACTTCAACAAAAACAGCCTCCATTCAGATTCTGATCAGTACAGACCATGCGCACGATGCCCTACTGTGCTCTGTTGTTTACCTTTTTTCTTTCTTCATTTGTTTGTTTCCTTCCCTTGACCATCCTACAATAAATCTTTTGTTTTATTCTCTGAATGAGATGAAGGAAGCCTGTCTCCATGTCGCTCCTCTCGAGGTGCAGCACGTGTTCGCGTGGCCTTGGCCCTCAGGGGCCACCATAAAGAACATGTCAGAGAAGGAGACCATCTCCATTTATGTGTCTCACATGAGTGCTGCCACACTTTTACGACTGACAGTCCCATTCAGCCATAAAACTATACTGCCTTCCTCTATGTGTTGTAACGTGCACATATTCAAACACACAGAAGCCTACGCTCAGTGCAGGAGGAGAACATGTGACTTTCTATCGATGCTTCAGACAAACGGACTGAAACATGAAGTCCAGCTCTTCTGTGGAAACAACATGACCCATAGCTAGAAGTAGAGAGAACTTCGGAGCAGCTGTGGCTCTGGTGGTTCATGCTGAAGCTGAACTCCATGTTTCAGCACATCGAGCATCTTCCACTGCAGCTCTGCCGCCAT
>NW_007579366.1:51702-56321 GCF_000690725.1 Stegastes partitus | reverse complement strand
GCTGATTCTGATGCAGGTCCCAGATGTGTAGGTGTTTTCGTAAACAGAATCCAGCCAGTAATCAGCACATAAATGTAACCACAGTTCAACCATAAATCAATATCTAATCAATGGCTGGTGTTTGCTGGGAATACTCAGGTATCCACATGGATACTCATTGAATTCTGGTATTTAAAGGTCTTTTCCTGGTGTGATGAAGATGAGGGACAAAATATACAAAACCCAAGCTTTATCAACAAACTAATCTAATGAGTATCATCCAAATTTACTTTCTTTTTGCTGCAACAATCCTACCTAAAGTTGTGGTAGGATCCCTCTACAGCTCAGTTTGCAAACACTGTGAAAAGTCTGTAGAAGCACAGAGAGGTGCTTTAACCCTAAGACGCTGGAACTTAAACATATCCACTGAATTTACCTAAATAGACCCTCTTATGTCTGTCTAGGCTGAACTTTAGGCTGCAGAAAGAGCACTGGAGGTTTTGCCCCTCATCACATGGCTTCATTAACTTACTGAACACAAAAAACACCCAAAAGTCTGTGAAGATTCTCAGTCATCCAGGTCACGGTTATTCTCGTAGATTAATCGTAGCAACTGCTTGAGTTCCTTGAAGACGTTCCACCTCTCATCCAAGAGGCTTCATCAGTTCTGACTGACTAGTTGGGAGTTCCACATACTGATATCCTGAAGGAGACATTAACACCTGAGTTTCAGTTGGGTTTTGTTGCTCCTCCCCCTCGTTATGTGGGTCATTAGTGCTCCCCCTGACACAATGGGGTTCGTTAGGGTCTTTTGTGGCTCAGTGTGGATGTGGGGTTAAGGTCAGGTTCAAAAGGCATTTTGTTGTTTTTGTTTTTTTTTGAATTACCAAAATTATAAAATTTATCAGAGCCAGAAAGGTTCGATCTTTAAACTTTGCAGTAAACCTTTGCCATCCAGCAGAAAACGTACCCAAAACTACCACTAAAATTATATGCATTCAAAATCACTGTATTCCATTGGTTCCTTTTTTTTTAAATGCCAAAATAATCTGTCTTTTCCAACTAAATCCTGCAAATAACCCAAAAAATCTTGATATCCTTGACGCAACCATGAAGCTATGAGACGCATGATAAAGACTTTCAGGTTGAACTGCAGGCACAGAGCAGAGAGGAAACACACACTGAGACAAATCAAAAATATAAATAGTTTAGTATATAGCTTTACTAAGCACTTAGAAATGTTGTAGGTGTTGAATCCAGTTTTGTTTTTTCTCTGATTGTAAAAAGCAAGAAATTCAACTCTACTTTTTTTTCCCTAACAGTTTCTTTTATGGCACGATTTATGGCATTACAACTGCATCTCGTCATCTAATTAATTCAAAGTGAACGTCCACCAAAACTATTTTATTAAAGCCCCTCTAGGACCACTAGGACGTACTCCATACAATCTGGTGGTGGGAGTTTTTGGGACTTTTATTGTAATTCCCCAACTTTCAAGTTTCAGTGGACGTCAGCATTTCATATTTTAAAGTTTATCTTTTTTTTTTTTACTCTGTTTAATTAAGTAAAAGTTTTAAAGTCTGGCTCCATTTCACGACACTGCTTTTGTCAATTAGTTTAATTAAACTTTCATACTCAGATTTTACACCCTTCACTTTCCTTTTACCTCAACAGCAAGTATTTTCCTGTAAAACCACCTAGAATGTGGGCTGTAATGTGAAACTTTACCACTTGTGTGTTTTTACATATATGTGCATGCAGTAGCTGTGTATATATATATATATATATTTAGAAACATGTGGATGTGTGCGTGTTTACATATCTGCAAATCCGCTCAGTGTGCGGTGAGCAGAGGGGGGTGGTGCGCTCGCAGACTGTAGTGTTCCTTATTAAGAGACACAAAGCCCTCGGCAGGTGCTCCCTCCCTGCCTTTGTCTCTCGTGCTCTCTGCTGTTTATTTGTTCAACTCTTAGAGAGTAGTCCCCTCTCTCCCTCAGCCCTCGGGGAAAACAAAGAGCAGACGCACAAAGACGGCGCTGCCCCTGAGTCCTGGCAGCAACAAAGCACAGATACACGTCAGGGATGGCATGGCATGGAATGGCAGGTGTTCTACGGACGGAGGAACTGGAAGCCAACTTTTCTTTTTTCTTTTTCTGTTTTTTGTCCCCCTCCTCCTCCTCCTCCTCCTCTGTGGACGATGACGTACGGAGGCAGTAGGTGCAGAGGTGTAACCATTAACCAGCACTGATGGATAAGGTGAAGAATGTGCAAGCATGCGCAGATGCATGTCACTGTGCAAACATGCAGCAGCTGACTTACGTATTAGTTTTGGCACCTGCCTGGGCCTGTATTTATCAACCTGAGACAGGTAAAAGCTTCACTTAGAAACACAGGAGGGCATTTAACCCTCAGAACCCCACAAACTGACGACAGGTTTGAAAAGCATGTTATCTTAAATGAACAAAAGTCAACCATTTGTCAGCCAGAAACTAGAAAAACAAAAACAGTTGTCTGATTTTCGACTTTCTGACGTTCCTTAAACAAATCGTTCACTTTTTTTTTTTGCCAGTTCTCAGCTTGCAAGTTTAATATTTCATTACATCACACCGTTCTGCGTGTTTCATTCAGAAATTCACGAAAAATACACCATTTGTACTATCCACACACCATAAAAAACAAAACATTGTGTGCTCTTCATTAGTCAACAATCATGTGCCAACAATTCTAAGACTATTTAGCTGAACTGCAGGATGAGTACACAGAAAGAAAACTGTGATTTAAGTTGTAAAATATCTATAGTATGTAGAGCAGCGCTTATTTTCACCATCATTATTTAATGTCTTTGGCAGACATAAAAGATGCGACATGACCACAGAGACACAAAACATCCCAAGATGACAAGAAACACACAAAAAAACACAAAAACGACCAAAAACAAGACACTAAAGCACCACAGGGACACAAAATGACCGACTTCACTGCTGTCGGGCCACAGATATATGAACAGAAAGTCAGAGATGAGCCTGTTTTCATAGTTTCATACGCTGTTCGAAAACTCTGCTGAATTCTTGGCAGTAGACGAGCGTAAGCATGTGTGTCAGTGTGTAAGTATACATGTGGAGAGGCAGCGACGGGAGTGAATCTGTGTATTTGTATGTGCTTTTGACTTGTGCGTTTGTTTGCTCTGCCTTTCCTGTGAGACGTGCAGATTGCGAACACAGATTTCTTAGTCTGGGACACAAAGTCAGTGTGTCTGCAAACTGTCTGTCAGAGAAATACAACATGGAAACACAAAAACAGCTCCGACAAACAGCTGAGGGTTGATGGATGGATTAGGCAGTCAGAGCAAGAGTATGCGAGTGTTTTACTGTAAAATTACAGGTTCAAACTCATTTAAATGGCACGCTGACTTGCAGTGGGAGACATTTGTTACCACATTTCTGTCCTTGCACTATTTTTTTATGATTTTTCGTAGAGTCGTGGATAGAGACAGAAAACCTGCAGCAAAGGGCCATGAGCAGGATTCGAACTCACAATCTCTGCATCTGGGATTATGGGTCGCCATCATATCCAGTTGAGCTACCGGGGCGCCTGTCCTTGCACTATTTAGTTGATGTTGTGAAGCCAGAAAGAAGTAAAGCTTACTTGTTGGTGAGAGCAAACTACCAAGCTGCAAGACAGACACTGAGCATGATCTCTGCGGTCTGAACGTAGTCCAAACTGGTTTGCTCCATCGTCTTGTGTTGTTGCACTGGCTTGCTGGTTTGTGATCACAGGCCAAAATCAGCCCAGAGGTTCACCACCAGCCGGACTTCTCTGTTGGAGGAGTAGCAGCTGCTTTACTCATCGTGTGCTACAACATGTAGACTTAGACTGACTTTATTAATCCCAGAGGGAAATTCAGGTTGTACAGCAGCATGACTGTTCAACAACGGGGGTAAACAAAGCAAAGAGACAACACAGACTGTTATGGTAGGGTATAAAATGAAGGGAAAATAGAATAAGATAAAGATATAGAAAATATAATATAGAAGAAGGTCAACAAAATTTACAAGAATATATGAGATACAGAAATGTGCAAATGATAATGTGCTATTATGTGATTATAATAACACACTGCTTAGATTGAAGCGTAGCAGTGAACACGTAGCAGTGGCCTCTGCTACATGTTGGTTAACGGTGTTTAGTTTGATGAGGGAATTGCATTTTTCTTTCACTGCTGTCTGAGGTGGTGATTCAGTGTCCTGGAGTTAGGAGGATGAGTGGTGCAAAGTAAACTAATTTAGTGTACGCTAACGAGTTGTATTCAGCTGAAGCGCCCGTGGAGAGTAAAATTTGCAGTTTGTGTCGGCGTAGTGATTTTGTGTTTGTTGTGCGAGCAGCTGATTGTCTCTGTTCTCTTTGCCACTTGAACTTAAAAAGAATTTAATGCACCAGACTCCTGTAATTACCATTTATGGCCACAGAGGGCGCCACTTCTTAGCAAAAAGCAACATGGTGTTGCTTTACAGGTTTAATATGGTAAAAAACTCTTTTTATTGTAGTCTGTGGTGGTCGTACAAACCCAGAGGTGTAAAATGAAATGCTGTTCAGATATGAAGACGTTTACTTCTGAGTTGCTCAAGTTTAAAGTCAAACTC
>NW_007579366.1:45572-49555 GCF_000690725.1 Stegastes partitus | reverse complement strand
TGCAGCTCAGAGCTAACAGAGCAACGTAAACACACTCGTGTCTCAGATTCTCCGCCGGTGCATCTGTGCAGCCTCTTCCTGAGAGGCCGAACCCCACCGAACATTATTTCCTCGCAGTCCATCACTGTGAGTGCTGTCTCTTTCCAAGTATTCCTCAAGAATATTAAAATCACCGCTCGCCACGCACTGCTACTTCCCAGCAGCTAACCCACTCTCTTCCTGATTCACAATAACCCTTATCAGCCCAATTTCCCTTCTCTCTTCCCTTTGCCCATTTTAACACGCTGCTCTGTTTGTTGTTTAAATGGAAGGGAGAGAAAATTGGCCACTTTTGCCGTTCAGAAACTCCCGCAGCTGTCGGTAATCGCCGCGGCGTGTGTGTTTGTGTGCGTGCGCGCATGCCGTGGTAATGTGCAGTTACCACAGTAGGGGTGCGTGGGGCGGGGGCGTGGAGAGAGGGGTCATGGCGTGCAGCGGAGAAAGCGCTATTAGGAGAAAATGATAGGCCTGTCCCTGAAACTCCATTACACACCAAACACTTAAAAGACTGGACCGGCTTCATTACAGGGCAACATGAATCATGCAGCACTCACACAAGCGACCGGCCTGCCTCTCTTTTCTCTGTATCCCCACTCTCTTCCCCCAGCACAGCCTTCTGTTTAAACTGGAGGATCGCCAAGGAAAAGAGGGATGGATGGAGCGAAGGGAGGGAGGAAAGAGGAGCAGAGGAGGCTTCAGCGTCGCCTCAGGTCTGACAAAACAGGAGGAGAGAGGAGGGCAGAGGGGAGGAAATCAGGGAGGAGAACAGAAGTCAAGGAATAAAGAGAGGAAGGAGTAGAGAGTGAATTTAAAAAACAAAAAAAAAGAAGGGAGGAAACAAAAGAAGGATGAAAATAAAGAGATGTTACAGGAAAAGAGGAGAAGAAATAGGCTGAGAAAAGAAAAGTGGAAAACTGTAATATTCAAAACCTGTAGACAAACTGAAACAAGCAGCAAACATCTGGGAAATAATCATATTTTTGCATATTTAAATGCAGTAAAGCAGTGTAATATTATGGACACACGTAAAAACAAATTAAAAATTCAGATTTGTGATGTGGACATTATGTGCACTTTGACCTTTTCTTCTTCTTCTTCTTACAGTCGACGAACGTTTTTCTGTGATTTTAATAAATATCATCTGTAATTTAACAAAACAGGGCAATTATGTAATAAAAAATACATCTTTTTGTGATTTATTAATGTCTGTAATTTAACAAAACGTGGTAAAATATCACCTAAAAGTGTTTATTTTCTATTCCTAATTAATATACAGAATATTTATTTTAAATAAAAACAAGCATGTGTAAAATAATTTAATTTTCCCAGATTTAAATACAGTAAAAAATAGTACAAAAGAACAAATAACCATTCATAAAAAAAATGTTAAATTAAAATTAAAAAAAAAAAAAAAAAAAGTATATTTTTGCCTTGAACATTTTTTTTTATTTATTTTATTTAGTTTTTTATTTTTTTTTTTTACACTTTTGGCCTTTTTTGTGTGTGTGTTTTTTTTTTGTTTTTTTTTTACAGTTAGTGTGTGAATTACTACTTTCCCTCTGTGATTGTACATGTTATTATTTGTAATTTTGCAAAAACAAAACTGCAAGACAAGTTGAAAAGTAGGAGTTAAGGAAATCCAGCAGAGGAGAGGAAGCAGGAGACTAGAGTAGGAGAGGAGAGGAGAGGAGAGGAGAGGAGAGGGGGCAACAAAGAAAAGGCGACAAAGTAGGAACTTAGGAGATGAGTGAAGAGGGTAGGAGAGAGAGTGAAGGACACTGGAGGGGATTAGAAGAAATGAGAGGACACAGGAGTAGAGGAGAGGAAATGGGGAAGGAGGAGGCCTTAGGAGATAAGAGGAGAGGAATCAAGACTACAGTCACAGAGGCTAGTCGGTCTTCTATAAAACATCCAGAGAAAAAAAACACCAAGCAGTGAATGCAGCGCAGCATCCATTCATTATTAAAAAAAACTGTGCTTTTATTTTGGTAACATCTCAAATCTGAGCCCCCAGGAAACACTGAGAGACCCCAGAGCTGAAGCAAACCAACACTCAATGCAAACTAACTGGTCCTGAACTGAGAGCATAAATCGACAGAGATACAAAGTCTGGACGACATGGTGGTGATCAATCAGGTGTTTTAGAGGCTTCAGTGTGACGTGTTGTCTGAATGCGCTGCTGATTCTAGCGTTGATGACAAATAAGAATCAGGAATTCAGCTGTATTAAGATGTACTTGTTGTGAGCACAGAGAGCAGGAGAGAAGCTGAAAGACGATGTAAACTTCCTCTTTGCTCTGCTGCTGGTGTGTGTTTCACCATTTAAACTCTGCACTCGTATAAACCACCTTATGTGTTTTATTTTGTGAGAATCTTGGACTTTTGAAGCTTTGGGCCTTTGACAACTTTTACATTGAACCAAACAGACTTTGCTGCCTCCTTAATTATCTGAAACTACAGGTGACAGACGTCTCGACAGAGC
Source organism: Stegastes partitus (assembly GCF_000690725.1). Lineage (NCBI taxonomy): Eukaryota > Metazoa > Chordata > Actinopteri > Pomacentridae > Stegastes > Stegastes partitus. The sequence continues at coordinate 47,035 of NW_007579366.1, read as the reverse complement.
CGTTACACAGTGATACTGGAGAAAAACATTTGCTGTAATAAACTGAATTAAGTAGCTGAAGCATTTTCAACATCCGAGATCATAGATCATAGATGATGCTGACAAATCACAGCAGCTCTAATCATAGAACAGAGAAATACTTTAGAAATCTGACGTGTTGATCCAGAACTTCCCAGAACTAGACAACAGATTCTATGCAGAAAACTGCAATATGTGGCTTAAAACACCCCCGAATATGATAATTATCTTGATATTATACATATGACACGCACACAAATAACAGTTTTTCCTTATTTTTAACCATTAAAACATCACTGACTATGACAATTATCTTGATATTATCTTTGCAATAATGTACACAAAACTCATATTTACAATTTTCTCGTCTTTTGAAGCAGTAAAATGTTGCTTAATATGACAATTACCTTGATATTACACGCGCAATAGTTCACACAAAACACATACTTGCAGTTTTTCTTTTCTTTTTTTATATTAAAATGTCACTTAATATTATCTTGATATTGTACATATGACACACACACAAAACAACTTTTTCTTCTTTTTAACCATGAAAACATCACTGACTATGACAATTATCTTGATATTTTCTAAGCAATAATGCACACAAAACACATATTTGCAATTTCTCTTCTTTTTCTTACCTTTAGAAAACAACCAAATATGATAATTATCTTGATATATACATACGACACACATGCACAAACATATATTTGCAGTTTTCTTGTCTTTTGTAGCATTAAAAAGTTGCGTAATATGACAGTTGTCTTGATTTTATACATGCAATAATACACACAAAGCACATATTTACTTTATTTTTCCATGAAAACCACTGAAAAAGACATTTTTTTGATTATATACACACGGCACACGCACATTAGAAACACATATTTACAGTTTTCTTCTACTTTTTACCACTAAAACATCACTTAATATAGCTTTTATCTTTATATCATACATATGCTCGAAGCGCTTTTCATCATTAGTTTTTATTCTATTTAATAATTTAACTTTTCTCACCTAATTTCTTTAGTCGTCACGTCATCCTTAGTGCTTTTGTCAGTACTGTGAACCTGATAATCGTGTCAATCAAGCGTATTGAAGTGAAAAGGAGAGACGAGTAGAGCAGAGAAAAGGAAAGAAGAGAAGGGAGAAAGTGGAGAGGAGAATATGAGAGGTGAGGAAACAAGAGAAGAGGAGAGAGGAGGAGAAAAGGAGGAAATAAAAGGAGGAGAGTGGACTTGCCGGGGCACGTTGTCGTCTGTTAGACGCAATAAAGTGTGATTTCAAGATTTCAAGTGGTGTGTGTGTGCGCATGAGCGAGTGTGTGCATGTGTGTGTGTGTGTGTGTGTGTGTGTGTGTGTCCTTCCACTCGCCTCCGTCTTTGTCCGTCTGGCCGCCTGTACGTGAAGAGACAGCCTGTTAGCATTTGTGTATGTTGGTA
>NW_007579366.1:36456-45252 GCF_000690725.1 Stegastes partitus | reverse complement strand
TGTGTGTCTTTTATCTCCTGCAAACCGATGTTTCCCAAACCTCCACTCATTTTTTTCTTTTCTTTTTTTTTTTGGAGTGTGCACTTGTGTTCAGATCAGCCATTTCACAGACACTTAAATCCGAAGCCACATATCACTGTGTTCTATCGCCGCCTCTCATCTCTTTTCATATTTTCCGTCACAGCGACACAACCTGGGCTGCGTTAAGTGCATAACCCCGTCATATTTCTGTCTGCACAACGAGAATAATTGCAGATTTATTTTTAAAAATAAATAAAAAATGCTAAACAGAAGTTAAATATTAACTAGCAGGTCATCTTTCCTTCATTTATTATTCAGTTTCATTCATTTACTCCAGTTCTGAAAACATACATATTAAATTATATACACACAAATCATTATATTTAACATTAGAGCTGCAGTTTTTCTTTTATTTCTTGAACAAAACGTCAAATATTTGTTCGATTTCATGCTTTCAAGTTTGAAAATAGGTTGTAGATCTTTCTGCCCAAACTTTAATTGGCAATTTACAGCCTAATTAAACTCAGATAGAGAAAATAATTCAATGCATGATATGATAGAACCATTTAGAAAACTTTCTCTTTCAATGCTTCACTGAAACTTTTCTCTTTTTTTTCTGACTTTTTAAAATACTTTTTTTTCCTTGCCTCTGTCAAAATGTGATTTTAAAACCCGAATAGTTCACGTTTAAGGTCATTCGTTTCAAAGTCGTGCTCCGTGTTTCGTTTTTCTGTGCGTCAAATAATTAACAGACAAAAACCCTGAGAAGATGTGCCATTATTCTATTTACAGGAGAACTGTCAGGCTGCAACCAGCAATTATTGTTGTCATCAAAACATTTGATTATTTTTTTTTTTTACGAATCAGTTCACTGTCTGCAATATCTGAAAACAACTTCTAATTTTCTTGATTTGTCTGACAATTTGTCAAAAACCCACAGACGCATCACACCCATGTAAAAAGCCGTCACTTCTTTAAAAACAAACTTGAGCAATAAATCAATAATCAAAGTAATAATTAGTCTTCTTTTAACGACTGATCGTGTGAACACGTCAGCTCCAGAGCGCTGGTCAGTTTCTGAGCGTTTGGCACACGACGGCTCCTAGAAGCACGTTTTTGGACGCAACACAACAGAGATTAATTTGATTCATTACAGCAGAGCAACCTGCTGCCAGGTAGACCGACGGCATCCTGGAGAATCCACAGCAGCAGCAAAACAAAGTTTATTTGGACGAAGTAGGACAAGAACTGCATACTTTGCGTGTTTAGTGACTGAAAAACGTCAAACTTCAACTCAGGTTTTTTTTTCACAAACTAAGTAAGACACAGGAGTCTAATTCAGCTGTTATAATTTCTTATTTATTTACTATTTCAGTACAGCACTTCCCTGAACACGAGTGCAAATATGTTTTAAGATGTGGATCACTGCGTGTGTCGTGTTTAGGGCTGCACCTGACAACCTGTCTAAAAAATCAGTGTTTACTGAAGCTTCGTCCATATAGTTGTTCCTATAGATCGATGTGTGAAGTGTGACAGAACAACAGAACTGACTGGTGCCAAATTAAATTCCTTTTAATTTATCGGACTTACAGATGTTAAAATCGGCATTTTCTTTGTGCCGTTGGAAAACAGCCAGGGTCAAGATAAGGTGAAGACAGAAAGTGAAAAGAAGCTGGTTTAACATTACAGCGTGAAGGTCTGTGGTTGAATTCATAGAGGTCCTTATGATTCACGACCTTGGCTCTTGTGAAGCAGGACAGAGAGGTCTTCCTCTCATTTACAACCTAAAGTCCATTCTTTTGGCCTTGACAAGGAAATCACTTCATATTCAAATAAGAATTCCGGTTTTCCAGAACTTTGTGCAGTTTTTTTTTGTCTCACAGAAGCTTTGTATGAAATTAGGCCTCGTTGGTCTTCATACAGAGATCCAGTAAGATGGTTCGGACATGTCCACCGTAGTTCATCAACAAAATCAGGAAGTTGGATGTCGCCGGAAAAAGAAAAGAAAGAGGGGGAGAGCCAGGAAAACATGGGAGGAGCTGGTGTCAGGGGACCTAGCGGATTGAGGGCGAACCCCTGATGATGCCCTCAATGGGGATAAATGGCCCAACAGTGTCCCAACAAACGTTAACGGATAAGCAAGTAAAAGGCAAATTTTCAAAAAGTATACGAGACTTTTCATTGCTCAAAATGGGCCTTGATCTGTTGTCTAGTTTCAGTCTTAGTTGTTGTAATTTTGCCGACTTTCCTTTCGGGCTGACTGGAACCTCTTTGGGGTGTCCAAAATCCCCCTGTGCAGGAAAAACCCTGCCCTCTGCATTATTTCTAAGATCACAGATGGAGTATCTCCTCTAATGAAAAATCAAAAACGTACACTTAGTATTGAGAATACCGGCTCCTAATGCAGCTACAGTGAATAGACCTGTTACCGCTGACAGACACATCTGAAGACATGTGAACCAACACTGAGCACACAGGTGATTTCCAATCAGCCTGACTGCATGAAACTACTTGTGAACACCAGAACTTCCCCGGTGGGCTGAGTCTGTCTGCATGTCTGCATCATGGCTCCACGTGGAGAAGAATTACCAGACGAGCTGAAAAATAGGATTCTGAGAATTTACAAAGATGGGAAGGGATACAGGAGGATCAGCTAAAGAGCCGTCTAATCACGAGGTATAGAAGGAGCCGGAGTACCGCTAATCAGAGCTGCAGTGGTCTTCTTCCTAACATGACGCCAGGGACGAGCTCTGAAAAACAAACGGGCAGCTGCTTCACACTTAGTACAGGAGTTAGCATTAGAAAATGGAGCTTCTGTGACAGCGCAGCGATAGTGTGATGGACGTTGCATCACATCAGCCTCTATAGCATCCAAGAAAAAAAAACCTTTGACACAAAACTGCAAAATGAATCTTTCCCGATGAAAACTGGGAGCACGTTGTCTGTTCTCAGTCATCCAGGTCATGGTTGTTCTTGTGGATTAATCGCAGCAACTGGACTTGCTTAAGTTCCTTGAAGACATTCCACCTCTCATCCAAGAGTCTTCATCAGGTCTGACCGACTAGTTGGGAGTTCCAGATACTTTTCCCGTACAGATTTTGGCCAGGGAGGACAGATGGTTTGAGATAAGGGTGAAAGAAGCATCTATGTCAAACTGGAAAGGCCATCCCTCAACAGAGGTGGAGGTCTGAGGCATCACCTCTCCCCAAGAAAATGAAACCACATCCACACCTAGCCACAAAAGACCCTAACGAACCCCATTGTGTCAGGAGGAGCACTAACGACTCACATAACGAGGGGGAGGAGCAACAAACCCCCAATTGGAACTCAGGTGCTCAAGTCTCCTTTAGGATATCAGTATGTGGAACTCCCAACTTGTCAGTCAGAACTGATGAAGCCTCTTGGATGAGAGGTGGAACGTCTTCAAGGAACTCAAGCAGTTGCTACGACTAATCTACGAGAATTGGGAGCACGTTGTTTAGTCAGATGAGATCAATTTATTTAGCTCAGATTAGGTCCAGCCTTGTCTGGTGTGTACACCACGTGGAAAACATCGTCCTGACATGAAGCACAGAGATGCAGTGTGATGAAACCGAGCTCCATGAGTGCAAAAAGGTGTTTGGAGGGATAGTCTAACTAACACAGCGCTTCCAGGCTTTAGTTAAAACAGGGGGTGAAAGGTAAAAGGGGCAACACGGGCCCTCCAGCAAGGAGCAGCTAAATAAATAGTCTCTAAAGAGTAGAAGAGCATCTCTGCAGGAGTCTGATATCCTCGGTGCTGAGAAGGATTTAGTCTATCATCGCAAAAATAAAAGTGAACAAGTTTAGGAATCTTGCTAATAAAAGATGTGCTGACTTTGGTTCCTGCTGTGAGGCCTCTGTTTTAATACAGTAAATTAAATCAGTTAGTTTTTCATCTTGCATAAAGAACAGATGCCCTTCTGTTCAACTCAGATGTGATGCACTCACGATGAGGCGACACAGTTTCGTATCATTTCACATTTACCTGCATTACACTCTACATTTCCTCAACTGTTTCCATACATTTAGAGCTTTGGGGAGTTTCTTCACTCGTCTATTTCCGAGTTATTGCTTTTTTTTTACTACCTGCCAGTAATATTTGTAATAAATATCTCCCCTGCTTTTCAGCCCAGTTGGCACATTGCCCAAATAAATAACTTTAATTAATTAAAATCAAGCTCTGAGCTGATTATTGATCCAGTCTGTGTTACCTCATCTACACAGTAAAAAGAAATATTATCCACCTGCCTTATTAACAGTCCAGGCCTCTGACCAGATCTCTACATGTGAGAAACTTAATTCTTTGCAGTCTGGGCTAAAAGGAAAGTTTCCCTCTTGAGATATCAAACGTTTTCCACCTTTCACTTTTGCGATTCATTTACTTGGTGGCACAAAAAAAAACAAAAAAAAACAGCTCAGTCATGCATTTTGGTTTTGTTTGCCGCCTTCATCTCAACAGCCGGGGATGAAAAAGACGACGTTTTGATGATTCACTTAACAAGAAAGCACTATCAAAAATATGCGTGCTCCGTTTTATCCTGTGGAATAATTCAAATTTATGCAAAACATGATTGTTTTTTGCGAGCACAAATCCAAACCACTCTGTCCACTCTGCTGGGCACGTGTGGAGAACGTACACTCCTGGTGTTCGGATTAGACAGTGGAAGAAAATCGAACCGCCGCAGAGTGATGCATTAGGATTAGACTTTTTTATAATGAATGCTTTTAAAGATAAAAACAACTAAGATCTGCTTGGCGGAGCGTAAACTGCCAGTGCTGAATGATTCTCCAGTCGCCGTATTTGTTTACCGTCTGAACACGATTGCGAGTCGATGCAGTGGTGTTTGTTAGCGTCCAACAGAACATGGATCCACATAAAAGTCATGACAATAACACTAACGATAGCAGTGGCTGTAATCGTATTATGGCAGAATATCCAAATTCAGATAATCGAGGAAGAGCTGCTTCCACTTTCAGCTGCTTCGAATCTAAAACACAATAACTGATGTTAATAGTTCATGGCTAGAGTTGAGTGAAAGCTGGAGCTAAAATTGCGTTTCTGTGGCCTACTTTCACCGATCCAAGGCTGCGTCCAGCTGAGTGCTTGTGTTTACATCCTCTGCAGAGGCAGAAGGGCATAGAGCGCCATCCTACTGCTACACTGGCCTTTCATTGACCTCCATTAAAGAGCAGTGATATAAGTGATTCATTCTGTCCCTGTCAGCAGCGCATCCAAAACTTTCCCGACTCTTTTTTTTAAAAAGAGAAACAAGACATTTAAGCTAGATAATTAAATCCAAGAGGAATCACGAGGAATTAAAGAAGGTGAATCAACATGCAGGATGTTGAGGCAGTATTACCTGTTTTATATTTTGAAATGAGCGGTAAGACCCATTTCTGCAAATACCTCCATCTTCGCTAAAACCACGGATGTTTAAGGAAAGCTGGATCTGACGCTGGGCTGCAAGGTGGCGCAGTTGGTAGCACTGTTGCCTTGCAGCAAGAAGGTTGCTGGTTCGCGTTCCGGTGGGGGCACCGGAATCTTTCTGCGTGGAGTTTGCATGTTCTCCCCGTGCAGCGTGGGTTCTCTCCGGGTTCTCCGGCTTCCTCCCACACAGTCCAAAAACATGTTGAGGTTAATTGGTGATTCTAAATTGTCCATAGGTGTGAATGTGAGTGTGCTTGGTTGTCTGTCTCTAAGTGTGGCCCTGCGACAGACTGGCGACCTGTCCAGGGTGTCCCCTGCCTTCGCCCTGAGTCGGCTGGGATAGGCTCCAGCCCCCCGTGACCCTAGTGAGGATTAAGTGGTGTATAGATAATGGATGGATGGACATGATGCTGGATATGCCCGTTTGTCCCAGTGGTCATTTGTGGTATTACGGTGAAGAAAATCCAAGTTTATTTAATAAATCCCATCTATTGCTAGATTAAATCCATCCATCCATCCATTATCTATACACCGCTTAATCCTCACTAGGGTCATGGGGGGCTGGAGTCTATCCCAGCTGACTCAGGGTGATGGCAGGTTCACCTGGACAGGTAACCAGTCTATCACAGGGCTACACTTAGAGACAGACAACCAAGCACACTCACATTCACACCTACGGACAATTTACAATCACCAATTAACCTCAACATGTTTTTGGACTGTGTGGGAGGAAGCCATGGAGACTCCACGTAGAAAGATCCCCTCACCGGGACGCGAACCGGCGACCTTCTTGCTGCGAGGCAACGGTGCTAACCATTTTCCAAAGAGACGAGTAAAACTTTTGACAGGACACCTCCAGACAAGGTCCAGTTTTACTCTTTCAGTTGGGAATTCTTAATCCACAGAAGCTTCATCTTTGGCTGGAAAAGTGATTTTCATTTTTGTGACGTCATCATATTGTAAAATCTACGGATAGAGAAACAGTAATGCACGTGTGCAGTGGGACTCGCTACATGCTAAAGCTAACGACATTTAGAAAAACCTTTATGGTTTATGCAATTACCGGTCAAGAAACTGGTGAGTTGGCGCCATCTTTGAGTCCAATATTCAGTTAATACCATATGATTTAAATGCCAGAAAGACTCTACTGGACATGTGCAGAACACTGTTGTTTAATCCCATTTAGAGAAACCAGATGTCAACATTAAACAGAAATGAGAGCTTTAAGAAGTTTCCAACTAGTGTAAAGTTGTCACAACAATGGCCATGTTCCAGCATCCATACGTCTATGCCAGAAAAAAACATTTAGTCCCAATACGTTGTATGCCAGAAATACTCGGTTGTGTCACTACATCCAGTTGGATTTTACTGTATGCAAGCCAGCATGTTTGTCTGACACACAAGCCTCTGTGTAGTTACATCATATACATCATGGCGTTGTGCACAAGTATAAACGAGCTTGAAGTGCACCAGCTCGTTTCACAAAGTTTCAGAACAAAGTCGTGTCTCAGCTGCATACATTCTGCATGAAACAGTACAAACTTCGTAATGGCTGCTGCAGTGCGTACTTAAAGTAAAACTATATGTACGCAATTTAGAATGCAGCCGTTGTGTTTCTCCATCTTTCTCCTCCAGGTTTAGTTCAAGAAAACAACGACATACTGCACTACAGCCGCCATCTACTGCCAGCAATTCTTACATACAACGCCAAAGAACCAGTTTATTAATCAGGAAATCATCAACAAATGAACCAATAATGAAAACGTTCGAGTCACAAAGAAGCCAAACTGCTGGTAAAGTAGGTCAGCTACATGGAAGTGTGAACACTTTTCTACTTTTTTTACTGTCAAAACAGTGATGAAATTAGATGTAACTGTGATCATTTTTGACCTTCACTCACAAATCTGACTTGCATGTCACTCTGCAGAGCCGACATCTTCCAAGTTATTGCTCCGGTTAGCACAGCTCCTCGCAAATCCAAGACATGAGGCTGGAAAGCAGCAGCATGTGAAGTTATCGTTGGCTTAATTCTGCCTTACATGTTCCATGGCAACTGGTCAAACTCTTATCCAAACAGAGCTGAGCTTCTCTCGGTCACACTGGAAACGCTGCACCGTAATATGCTGAACAGCTTTTTTCTCTCCAATCCTCGGGGCTAATAGGTTTCATTTTACCGCACATGTACTGTCATTCAAAACAAATGCCGAAGCTGTAGGAATAACCAAGCCAGTGTACTTTACAGAAAAAATACAATAATTTTTAGAAAGATTATGAAATGAATTGACCAGAAAAAAAGTACTCCTGAAGTAATGTTTTGTAAATGTGCTGTTTCCACTTTCCAAATCAAGTATAGAGGAGAGCTGGAAGTCACATAACATACAAGTACTGTGGAAACGTTTTAGGCACTGAAAGTAAAGTGAGGATGCTTTCAAGAATAATTCCATGAATAGTTTTTATTTATCACTTCATACAAAGTGCAGTAAACGGAAAAAAGAAACAAATCAAATCAATTTGTTGTGGCCACTCTTTTCCTCTCACAAGCACGGTACAAGAGACATACAGTTTATCGAGGTACACGGTGAAGTGGGTTGTTCAGAGCGCCTCGGAGAACTTGTCACGATTCTTCTGTGGATTCGGTGTCTTCTGTCTCTTCAGACTGACTCCACGATGTCGAGATCAGGGCTCTGTGGAGGCCACGCCATCTGTTGCAGCGCTTCTTCTTGTGACTGAAAATATGACTGTGGCTGGATGTAGGAGAATGAATGAGATGCCTTCCTGATGGTACTGTGGGAAGCAGAAGAGTCTAAACATTTAAAGTACCAAAGACATTAGCACAGGTAGAGCCCTCATCTAAAAGATGCAAGATGAGGCTAAAGCACCACAAGGTCGCTGTTAAGAGGAGGTTGGGGCGGATGGATGGTTGGCAGAACGTTGAATTTCAAACCAAAAGTCTTCCTTTAACTCGCTTCTCACATGAAGGGTTTCTTGCTTTTTGTTGTCATGCATGAGAGTGAAGGTTTGGTGACAGAGACTTTACACTTTTAATGGGCACTTTTGCTATTTTAATTCAATTAATAGAGAAAGAAATCAATTAATTAATTAATCAATAGAACAATCAGCAGTTTGAACAACAGATTTAAAAAATCGTTAGGTGCATCTGTAGTTGCAGCATTGTCAAGTAAATCTGATCAAACCTGCAGATTAACTTAAATATTTCTAATGTTATAGAATATTTACACACAGTTTCCCAATGTCATTTTAAAATCTACCTTTCTTACTATTTAAATAACAACGACTGCCTCTCCATAAAAAAGGCCAGATGGTTC
>NW_007579366.1:23652-35661 GCF_000690725.1 Stegastes partitus | reverse complement strand
TTATTTTGTCCCCTTTTGAAAGACCAAGATGGCGAAGCTCCAAACTCGAGGCGTCACAGCAGTCATCTACAAAATGTTAACAGAACTTCAACACAGGAGACTGCTCTTTTAAACCTCACCGAGCAGAGGCTTAAAATATCCGTGCTACATTTTTATAATGGGTACAAGTGGCCTGTATGAATGTTCAGGTTGGAGGACTTTTTTTTAAAAAAGAACACTCTGCATTGTTTGATGTGTCTGGAGCATGTCGTTTGCGCTTCCCCCTTCTGCCCGTCATTCCATTTCCCCTCTTTTCCTTGCCGTCGCCATGGACATTGGCGGCGCTGCTATTAGCAGAAGATGGCTCGATGCCGGAGCACTTGCTTACATACCACACGTTCAGATAGAAAAAACTGAGGAGATGGCCGCGCATGTAGTCATTCACTACAGTCGCATGGGCTGAATTCTCGGCGTGCTTGAGGGGCAACAACACCTGTGGTTATTAACATTTTTCCATCTCACCATGGAACTCAAGCATCCCGACGCAGGATTGGATGTTTTATTAATCCGTGTGTGTTTCTGTGTGTCGTAAAACAAGTAGCAGTTCGCCAGGCTGGAGGGGAAGATGAAAGATGACAGCATCAGTGAGCCATCTTGAGTTGGGTTAGTTGGTTACTATGGATACCATACATATATGCACCCGTTCTTGACACACACACTCCTTTAAAGCCCGACCTTCTTCAGTCCCTCCTTCACTATCATAACATCACTCACAGCCGGCCCACTCACGGTCTCCCCCCACTGCCGGCATAATGACATTTGCATACAGATGTCTCACTTGTGCTGATAATGCATGCAACATTATGTGTGTCGCTTGCATTATCATTACATGGGCTGCAATCAGCTGACGTCTGAGTGCAGGTTAAGCAAAGTGGCAGCCTTTTGACATGAAAGAATCCTCGTTATCAGCAGCGTTATTAGAAGTTTTCTGGGCTGGAAAACATGAGTGTAAAGTGAGCGGCCGGGGCGGGGGGAGGATGCGAGGACGGAGCGATGGGCGAATTGAGAAATAACACTCCTTCTAGTTTGCTGGAACAACTGTGCCTGGCAGACAGAAGTACAAAGGGGATTGAGTTGAACTCATCGGGGCCCCGTTCCAAATCTGTGGCCCTGCCCCCACTAACCCTCCCTTCTTTTCTGCTCCTTCTTCTTCTTCTTGTAGCATTTTCTTCTCTTGCCTCATGAAACAAGCCACCTACACTTTAGGACATCTGCTAAGCTGATTTTCTGGAGCTTAGCAGCACCACAGTGGTATCAAAGAGATTAGGTGAAACAACATCCAACTCTGGCTTTGTGCTGTGTTTCAATAATGCAGCGCCGTGCGACCGTGCGCATGTTGTTTGTGCCTGTTTCGCCTCCAGTGCGCGTTTTTTTTTTTTTTTTTTTTTGCTGGCGCGCGAGCTCGCCGTGTTTGTGCGTGGGTGTGTGTATTATGCTCGGTGTTACAGTGCCATAAGTCACAGAGCTGGTGTAATGCAGTTGGATCTGGAGTGCGAGCGCTTCTTTTTACGTACAAGGATTCAGAAAGCGTAACCAGAGAGCCGCTTCAGAGGATCTTTCAAGTCTTTGTTTTCGAGCCAAGCCCATTATCACTGGAGAAAAATCATTTCCAGAAAATAAACTGTCGTTTGGCTCTGCTGGAAATCTCACTAAATGTTGGGAGTTATTTTTGCCTTGTGAGGCCTGACAATCACATATTTGCACTTTTCTTTGCCGTTTTTCTCTCCACAGAGCGCATGGTGTTAATTTGTTTTTTTTTTTTCTTCTTCTGCCACACATTTGGTAATGAAAGGGTGCTTTATGAAGCGAAGTGACTATATCTTACTGAATTATGCATGCATGATGGCTAACGCTTAGTAACTATCCACATACGTAATTAAGTGGTGAAATGTAATAATGTCATTTATCCCTCTGGGTTTTAGGGTTTGAATAATTGCTGCAGAGTCAGCCTACTGTGCATTATATTTGTGTGTGTGTGTGTGTGTGCGAGAGCAGGGTTGCATGCTTTGCTTTTTTTTTTCCTCTCTTTTTTTTTCTTCATTCCTTGTGTGTGCGAGAGATCAAGAGAGGGAGTTCTCATTTAGTTTTTTTTTTTTCTTCTTCTTCTTCTTTCACTCCAACAGCTTTCACTTTTTTGTGCTCACTAACTAGAGAAAAAAGAGTGTAGAGAGACGAGAGGGGGAGGACGGTGGGGGTGAGAGAAGAAAAGAGAGCAAGCCAAAGAGCGTCGGGTGCTGTGTCAGTCTGATATTTTCCGTAGTGACAGCTGGGCCCAGAAGCTCAGACCCTTTTCTTCTGGCACACAAAGCCCATTAAGTATGCCACTCGCTCAATGGCCCCTGCAGCCTCCAAATTGCTCCAAGCTCCTCCCTAAAGTGTGGCAGCCTTTGTCATTGTAATCAGGCCTTGTTTGTGAAGTGCTGCCTGTATTTACCGCTGCTCAGGGTGCATATTTGCCCAGCCTGCTTATGCTGCCCGGTTTGAGCACAAGAGGGAGAGAGGGGCTGAAAGACGGGGATGGAGAGGCAGGAGGAAGGTTGCCGGGATGGTGGGAGGGTCGAGAGGGGAGTGGAGGTGCCGTGACTCTGGACAGGAGCAAAGGGGAAGTGGAGAAATCAGCAGAGAGGAAGGCCTTAAAGAATCTGGTTGAGTCTGAAACCATCCACTCATGTCCTGTTAGGGATCGATGTGTTTTTTCTTTCAGTGCCAATACTTTTAGGGCCAATTATTGGTCACCAAGAAAGGCTGATATTTGGATCTGATATGCATTAAATGTAATGTTTTCACAGCACATCATAGCAGAGAACCTGTCATTCATTACTAGGAGTTATCATTAATAACGGTGACTATGTCTGTAAAATATAAATAAGAGTGATTAAATTAAGACGCTCTCTTCTGTTTATTTAGCATCGACTTGTCTTCCTGCTGTTCTTCTCTATTTTCTTATCCTTTCATAGTTTTGTCACTTTTATTGCCCATTAACAGCCATATCTTTAATTAATTATTGTTTTCAAAGTTCTGTTTCAGGCTAATCTGTGGCTGCCTTCTAACTTAGCCACTAGCTGTTAGCATAGCTTTAGCCACTCTGAGAGGAGCTAACTTCCTGGTTTGTGTTTCTTGCTCAGTTTTTTGCAGTCTCTGCTTTATCAGCATTTAGTAGCTCATTTAAGTTATCAATAATCGATCAGTAAAAATACAGATAATTGGAAAAATGCCAAATATTGGCCACGATAATTGGCCAGGCCAATAATCCGTCTATCATCACTCCCTGTCTAGGGATGACTTTAAAGGGAACTATGAAGGGAGGTCCTCTGAAAACTGTCGAAAATACATCTCAACACTTGAAAATACATCTTAACGTTATAAGAAAAGTCTTAACATTTGAAAATAAGTCCTAACACGAGAAAATGCATCTTAGCGCTAGAAAATGTCTTGACTCTAGAAGATACGTCTTAACATTAGAAAATCAGCTTGACATTATAGAATACATCTTAACTCTAGAAAATATGTCTTAACGTTAAAAAATACATCTTAAAGCTAGAAAATTAGCCTAACGTTATAAAGTACGTCTTAACGCTAGAAAATATGTCTTAACACTTGAAAAGACGCCTTAACACAATAAATGACATCTTAACACATGAAAATACGTCCCAACACTAGAAAATACATCCTCACACTGTAAAATCCATTGTAACGCGTTAAAATACGTCTGAACACAAGCAGATAGCCGTCAGAAATCTTTGCTCAATCTTTAATTTTCTCTTTCGTCCATCTGCCGTTCTCCTCTGATGCAATGCATGATGGTACATACTGTTGCTTAGTACACTACTTTTCCTGGTGCATTGTGGGATACTTTAAGTGCATAAAGGGTGTAACAGCACTATGAAATGGCAAAAACGCGATCTAGTGCGCTACATACAAACTGAGGCTGTAAGTTTTGTACCTGTGGTTTCAGGGGCCTTAATTGGAAAAAGAAAACAATCTCTTCATTTCTTTTAAGTTTTGATGTTTTTCTTGTGTATTACAAATTATTTAGGTTTCTTTTGTCAGCTCATACGTGTGTGAAGTCCATATTTTTATAATATTGCACTAAACATGAACATATAGTGCCCTATGTAGCGTGTAGCGGCTGATTTCTGACACAGCCTTTGACTCTTGGAGGGTGGCAGGGGGTCAGGCTGTCGACCCCAGCAGGGAGTGATGCTGGGGGATGCTGAGGGATGCTGGGATGCCAGTCTGGACCGCGGGGGGAGACGAGGAAGGGAGGAGAGGGGAGGGGGGGAGTCGCCGTGGCTCCAGGCTTCTCAGCTCACATCAAGAAGTTACAGAGATGAAATAAAACCTCCCACAGTAAGTGTAGATTTGTGTAAGTGACAGCGAGGTGCAGCAGACAGACATGGCGGCGACGTGATGCCTTTTGGCGGAGCTGACCCCATTCCACGTGTCTCCCCCGCCTCCCCCGCCTCACCACTGGGCGGGGGGGGAGGCCCAAGCTGTGCATGGGGTTGGATGAGCATGGGGGAGGAGGAGGGGTCTCCAGAGATGATGGTCATCCAAAGTGGCATCCAGACCAAACTTTGTCTGTCTTTTGGCCTTTTTCCCTTTCACTTCCAGCGTGTGTGTGTGTGTGTGTGTGTGTGTGTGTGTGTGTGTGTGTGTCTGTGTGCACGCACGCCTGTTAAAAATTCATAACTCCCACAAAAGAGAGAGGAAGGAGAAGTGTAATCCGTGAGTAATGAAGAGCCGGGGGCATTCTGTGTCTTCATCGTGCTAAATGGCAGCCGAGTATTTTTAAACACCACCGAAAGTTGATTGTGTTAAAAGAACGATTCAGGAGTTTTGCAGCCAGCAGGTACCGACACCGTGAAAATTACAGTAAAAACACTTCTACTGTTGCAGGGAGGAGTTAATAAGCTCAACTTCATCCTGCTTGTTTTCAGACGTTATTCTAGGTTCTGGTGTTTTGTTTTGTTTTGTTTTTTTTCCCTGTATAATACTGTGGCATGTCTGAAATACATCAAATAGATAGGTGATAATAGACAAAATCAACAAATTCTTGTTTAGTTACTGCATAAATACATTACACAGTTCATTCAAAGTTAATATATAACTTATCATGCATGCTGCTGCCTTTACACTTGCAAAAATAATAATAAAAAAAACAAAACAAGACACAAAACGGAGTTAAATTTAGCCGCTCAATCTAAAAATACATTTACTCCAATTTTGATAGCAGACTAAAAGTTTCAGTCATATTTTTAAAGTAAAAAGTTGTAAAGAAAACCAAAAACAAGACATTTAAAAACATTGTCTTGGACTCTTTTGGTTTTTTTAAAGCTATATTTTAATTTAATACAATAAAATGTCATTGTTGGAGGCTTTTAATGTTGCTAATCTCTCCATAAACTGTCTGTGTAGATTCTCAGTTACCCAAAAGCAACTGGGCCTCTTAAAGGGCCTCTTCAAAAATATTATAAAATATTCTATTTCCAAATAAAGCTTTCCTGAAAAACTTGAGCTCTGAAAGTCTTGATTAGCGTTTTTTGTTGTTGTTGTTGCTAACAGTCATTCAGCAGATTAATTGATGGTAATATTTGCAGCCTTCTGAAGCCTCCTATTGACATCAGACAAATCAAGGACTATCAAACTTATCCGTGATGGATTCTTACTGAGAACAAAAACCTGCTTTTTTTTCTGTACACGTGTGCACACAAAGCATTGTTTGTGGGAAGAAAAAAAAAAAAATCTTGAAGTTTGAAGTGGTTGCAGAGAAATCCTCTTCCCTGGTCGGTGAAGCGCTTATGTGTGTCTAATGGGAGCTGACAGATATGGGTATGATCAGGCTGCATGGATGTTAGCGAGAAAGAGCCGGCGAGATCGGGGGGTGTGAAAGTGAGCGAGAGCGAGCGCAGGGGGGGCAATAAAGTCATCGTGTTATGAACCCGATTGTTATCATGAGACCGGGAGCAGGACTCAGTTTGTCGAGTGTCCATCTGTGCACGAAGCCAGGATCTGTGTGTGTGTGTCTAGTTGGAATAGCAAATAAATAAAAGTTCCTCGTCCACTTTCTTTGTCACTTCAAACACAAATCTGCACATTTATGAAAAGGGTAAAAACCTTTTTCCTTCCTAAAGCAGCGCCGATGACCCTTTTGTTTCCCCACTAACCCAAAGTTGTTGCTGAATGATGATAATGGTGAAGATTTACTTTTTTTTTCTTTTTCAATAATCAGTGAAATTTCCATTAATTACCTCACGGGGGTCATTTTCTCAACAAGCTCCTGTTTCCTGCACTTCAGCGTGTGCGTGTCTGTGCGGCGTATTTGTTTAAACTTTATTGTCGCCGTCGTCTCCAGGACAGCTGGAGGCTATGTCAGAGTTCAGCTGCTTGTTATACAGAGCAGAGAGTGAGAGGAGGGCGAGGGGGTTGTGTGTGTGTGTGTGTGTGTGTGTGTGTGTGTGCATTCATTTGTGTTCGTTTGCATATGCCTGAGATTGTGTAATACGTGTCTTGTGTGTGTCTGTGTGCTATCTGGGTAGTGAACAGAAGGGTGGAGTGGGGGTGAATAGTGAAGTTAATAGGCTAATGAGAGCACCGTGCTCAGGAAGAATACTAGAGGCTGTCTGGCATGCCCAGATAAAAAAAAGGAAATTAAAAAAAAAAAGAAAACTTGCAGCGGCATTAGTGGAGACCCAGCAGTCCTCCTTAACGGTGACACCTTCTTTGTCCACGCATACCAAAAGCCACTTTAATAAGCTGTGAATTCATTATACATGTGTGTTCCTGCCTCACTTTCTGTGCCGTACAAGCCGGGATTGGAGATGGAGACTGAAGGGATGTCAATGAGTTCAGCCTCGTTGTTCCCCGGATGAGCAGAATAAAGTTTACCAGCGTTGGGTTTAAATGGCTGAAGAAATGTGCTTCAGGTTCACAGATGTGTCAGCCAGATTTAGTTAGACTGTGTTCACGGGCTGCAGATTAAACCTAAATACCACCTAAAATGACTAGTTTACTTTAGTTTAGTTTGAATTTAGTTTAGTTTGAATTAGACGTAACTGCTTGGGTCATTAGTTTAGTTTAGTTTAGTTTAGTTTGGATGCCACTGCTTGGGTAAGAAGTTTGAAAGTTTGGTTTAGTTTAGTTTAGTTTCAATGCAACTGCTTGGAAGTTTAGTTTAGTTTAGTTAACTTTAGTTTGGATGCAACTGCTTGAGAGTTTAGTTTAAGTTTAGTTTCGATGCAAGTGCTTGGGAATTTATTTTATTTTAGTTTAGTTTAGTTTGGATGTCACTGCTTAGGTAACAAGTTTAGTTTAGTTTAGTTTAGTTTAGTTTAGTTTAGATGTAACTGCTTGGGAGCTTAGTTTAGTTTAGTTTACTATAGTTTAGTTAAGTTTAGTTTAGTTTAGCTACAGACCAATGATGCTGAGTTGAGACAGTTCAGGTGTTCAGCTCAGCTTTTCAGATAAAGGAAGTTGTTTTCAGTTTCTTGTTGTTGTTTTTTCTTTCAGTTTATTTTAGCTCCTGTAATTTAAAACTATTTTTGCTTATAATTTTGGGTCAAATCAGCTGGTGTTCTTTAGTTTTATGGCATCTAGAGGTGACAGTTCAGGTCAATAAAAGAGTGTTTCGTTAAGTTAGTTTTGTTCCATTTTATTCTGCTTTTCTTTTAGTTTAGTGAAACAGTGATTCAGAATGATTGATGATGAGAAATAAGTAAGTTTTTGGCTAGTTTTGGTTTGGTTGAAACAGTTTGTGCTTATCATGTTGGGTCAGCAGAGTTTAGCTCAGTTTAAAATAATTCAGATTTGTTTCAGAACTCATAATTATTCACATGCGTAAGGAGAGATGGAGTGAGTTTGGTTTAATTGTACAGATATAGTCCATTATACGGGCTTATAATAAGGACTCCATGAAGTTTAGTTGTGTTTAGTTTTAGTAAGTTTGGATCCACTTTAGTTCAGAAGCAGAATTTTTTAGGACTTATGATGCAGAAAAAGTCATTTTAGTATAATTCATGTACTTAGTTTGGTATTTTTAGCCAGATCATTAAATAGAAAGTACTTTCCTTAAACTTATAATAAAGTGTGACATGAGGCTGCATTTATTTGACTTGAGCTGGTTTTAGTTTAACTCCACACATTTCTAAATGCACATACCATTAATACACCCTCCTCCTGGCAAGACGAGGCTGTTTGGCGACGTGCAACACTCCTCAACAAACATTAGCAAAAAGCAATCATAGCATTAAATGTGCATGAAATAAAATGAATAAGAAAAAGGCAGTAGAATGCGTCGAGGTTGCTTTACCCCCCATTACATCTTGGAGAGATGGGGATGGGGGTAATGGGAGCAAGCAATAGGAGAGCTCATTATCTGGCAGACCATCTGCTATTGGGAGGCAGGAACTGTCTGTCTGCACCAGACACAGACACTCTGAATAGGCCTGGAGTTCCAGTGAAAATGTTCCTCTAACTTACCCTAAATTAGCCGTACATCTGGTACATTTGGTGATGATGGAGGGCGGCGGAAACTTACGGCCTGGGCACCAATCATGTGAGGAAATGTTAACACGAGTAGAGATTTGGAAAATTTAACAAATGAAGGTAGATTAGGTTGGAGGGAGAATGTTACAGCTCGATCATCATATGTGGTTTCTTTGCAGCTCCTTTTACATTTCATGACGTTTTTTCTACAGTGCAGGATGTTCAGATGGACGCAAATGATGTTAAAAAAAATAGTCATAAAAGAGTTGGCTGCAGACGGAGTTGATATGCTTTAAAGCAGATTGCTGAGGGGGAGCTTAGTGAGTGTGAGAAGTTGCCGGGCGCAGCAGATGCTCTTTGTTGCTCTGCAGGCCATTGTTGTTGAAAGCTGAGACTGGGACTTTGGGGATTGGCTGCAGCTCCGGGCAGCAGGAGGACGCCGCCGCCCCCTATTGGCCGCCCGGCCTGTCAGTCATCCCGCTCAGGCCCCGCCCCCTCCCCGCTGAGTCCCACAGAAGTTCAACTAAACTTTGAGCAACTTTGTTCGGCAGAAGTTAACTTGGCAGCAGCACTTGGCGGTCGCTGCGGGACTGAAGAGAGACCGAGAGGAGCAGGACCGCAAACATGAAGCTGTGTCGCACTTTTCTAGGTTCGTATCACCTGTTTTTTTTTTAACTTTACTGCCGCAACTTTGTAGGATGAAGTGTTTCGGCATCTGCGCGCAGAATGAGACGCGCGTTTATTTTTGCGCAAGAAGTCTGTAATGAGACATTCAGCAGATAGACAGCAAACAGAACTTATTTTACAAGCTCTGCCTTCAGGAGTTCTGCTCATATCTGTGTTTTTGTCTGTTAAAAAGCCTGTTAGAGTCACTGTGGGCGTCTCTCTGTGGATTAAAAGCGGCTTATGTCTCCGTCTGATCGCACCAGCTGTAACTTTTCTGCGCAAACATTTCGAAATAAACTTGTCGAAACTAAACTTCGACCCCAGTGTTAAGAAAGAAAAAAGGGAAAGAAAAGAAAACACCCTGGCCAGACAAAGGACAGTTGGTCCCCTAGGGGACCGTGTGGCCCCGGTACCGTGGGGACAATGCCAAGCTGCGGGCTTATTAAAAACTTTTTTGTTGTGTTGGTCTGTCGGCTTGTTCCATCTGTCGAGGGACTATGAGGGGCCTCCCCCGGTCCCAACCTCAGCGCTCAGTCAGCTGCTGCCCCCATCTAATATTTATACTGCGCTGCACAATATGATCGCACCAGACCAAGTTAGTGCTGCAGGCCTCTGCGCCATCTGCATCTGCAGACGCACTTTGGAAACAACAGAGGAAAAAGTTTTGAGCAGCTGATGTGGCTGCTGGAGAAACTGACTGACTCTAGTGGTGACAACTCACACTGATAAAAGTCAGTCTTGTTCACCAGTTTACATGATTTTAGTTTAGTTGCTTTACTTCAGATTGTGTTGTGGGTGATTTTATGCAAAAGCTTCCAGTTATTTAAAGTTATAGTACAACACAAAAGCCTGAACATTGTGGAGCAACAAAGGAAGAAACAGACATCTGCAGAGTTTTATCCTTTAAAACTAAAATAAATAAACACACATTTTCAGTCATTTTAATTAATTAAAGTTGCAAGAATTCAGGCTAATTAAAGTGTTTTTTTTAATTTGTTGGTTTCAGTTTATACTGAAGATAAAGTGACTTTAATCAAACATTTCAATGAAATAAAGCTGCAGGAGTTCAGGCTATTAAAAGTGAATGTTGTTTTACTCATGTCTGTTTATAATGAGGTCAAAGTGACCTTAAACTAACAAAATTAAAGTTTTTAAGACATTTAAATGCAAGAATTCAGGCTAATAAAGTGGATTTAGGCTTTTTTCCAGTTTATAATGAGGATAAAGTGACAATAAACTCCAACAAAGTAGAAGTTTTCAGACATTTGAATTAAATAATGCTGCAAGAAGTTAGACAAATAAAAGTTTTTTTCTTTTGTTAATATCAATTTATAATAAAATGACTCTAAATTGTAAGAAAAAAAATGATCACATAAAGTTATGGCAATAAAAGCGACTTTAGTTTTGTTTATTTCTGTTTATAATGAGGTCAAAGTGAATTTTAGTTTTGAAAGTAAAAGTTTTCAGATATTTACATGAAATAAAGTTGTGAGAGTTCAGACTAATAAAGTTTAGTTTAGTTTAGTTTAGATTAAAATCTGGATAAAGTGACTTTAAACTGAAACAAAATAGAAGTTTTCAGACATAAATGAACTACAGTTGTAAGAATTTCAACTAAGTTTGTTTAGTTTTGTTGGTATCAGTTTATAATTAGGATGAAGTGACTTTAAATTACAATAAAATAAAAGTTTTCAGGCATTTCAGTGAAATAAAGTTGCAAGACTTCAGGGTGATAAAGTGAACTTTGTTTATTTCAGTTTATAATGAAGATAAAGTGACTTTAAAATGTAAGAAAACAAAAGACCGCAAATGATTAAAGCTTATTTGTGACAGTTTGGGCTCATTAAAGTGAATTTAGTTGAGTTCAGCTTATGTTGAGGCTGAAGTGAGTTTGCAAAGACTTCCAAGTGTTACCCTTCAAAATAAAACGTGTAAAAGAACTTTAAATGAGGTAATCAAGGATTCAGATAAGTGAGAAGTAGTTTGGTTTGCGTAATTCCATTAAACCGAGCCTGATGTTCTGGCTAATGAGGCAGATAGTTGGTGTGAACAGACGCAGACAAAAGCCTTTGTTGCCTCCACAATGAGCAGGAGGAGGCCTGAGCTCTGTGCGGTCCGGAGCTGTCCACGGTTCTGAACTCACAGGCTTCACTTTGGAGCTGTCCTCAGTCCTGAAGTCTCTCCAAAGCAACACAAACACACCAGTATTTTACAGTTTTGTGTCCAGACAGCGACTTTAATCTCCTCCATCATCTACTAGCCCACTGTGGGTCCCTCTCTGGTCCACGCCTGGGCTCCAAACTTTCCACACTGGTCCCTTCCTCTCCTGGATTTTTCATATTTCCCCCCCTTTTTTTTCTCCCCCTTTTGTTTATTCGATTGTCACTGCTGTTGTTGCCGCTGTTGTGAATCCTCTTCTCTCCATCTCCGCACCCACAGTCTGAAATCATACTGATGGCGGCGTGCACGGCCGGTGATTGATTTCAGCTCCAATGCATAACAATGGGATTGCACAAAAAGAGCCTGCTGCAAAGAGATAAGAATTTAATAGAATTTCTGAAAGCTGAAGGTTGGGCTTTTTGAATATTCCCTGCGTACGCGGCGTGGAGACAGCAGATAAAGGATGGCATTTGTGGGGACTATTCTCAAATGGCTTGTAATGAATGGTTGTCATTTCCACTAATGGTTTCAAAACAGCAAAGCAAAAAAAAAAAAAAAAAAAAAAGCAAAGCACGGTGTGAGCAACATTTGGGAGTGACTCCAAGTTGCACTATTAAGAAGACTGGCTGTTTGTTGTTGGGGAGCCAAAACTATCAACAA
>NW_007579366.1:20347-22879 GCF_000690725.1 Stegastes partitus | reverse complement strand
AGGTGGCTCGAGTGAGGGGATGGGAGGGGAGGGAGGGAGGTGGGGGGGAGTACAATGGCTCATGAGGGAAAGGTAAGTCAATATTACGTTTTTTTTTTTTTTTCTCCTCGCTGACAAAGGCAAATGAAGCCATGTTTTTTGCTTACAAACAAGTAACATCTTAACGCCTGGATACGGAGCCGTGCGCCGCCGCCGCCGCCGCCGCTGCCGATGCGCTGCGTATAGAAGGAGGGCCGGTGCCACGTTCGTTTGCTCGCTCTTCCCTTATTTATCACATCTGGACGTTTGTAACGGGATAGATTTTTTTTTAAAGAAGCCTTTACTCGGGATATCTTTTCTCTTAAAGAAAAAAAAAAACAACAACTTGACAGCAGACCTGCAACTCTTCCAACACAAGCGAGGACGCAGCGCCAAAAAAATAAAACCCTTAAAGGAAATATACTGTTGGATGCAGGTAATGAGAATTTTTTTGATTGTTAGATACACACATGGTTAATCTGAAAGTATAGTTCTACAGTAGAGTTATTTTGCATAACTTTGACGTATCTTCTCACCGGAGGCGTGATTTTGTGCCGATTAATGTTGTTTCCACGTTTATTTTTGATTTTTGTGATTCCTCCAAAACTTGCGATTTCTCACCAGTTTTACCAAATTTTCGCTTCCTTGGAAAAAGTGCACACCTTATTTGTAAGACTAGAAAAAGGATGCTGTTTGGATGTTTACACCGGTGCCGTGGTAATAACTGGGAATAGAACAACTATGGCGCTTTCTCGGAACCTCTGCTGATGCGTGTTTATCCACTTCTGTCAGATAGTTCATCAGCGGTGTGTCGAGTTGAAGCGGGCACACTCTGGGTAAAAAAAAACCGACTATATTATTATTCCCGTGAATGCTCTCTTGGCTGCCTGAGTCATATGTGAAGTGTATTCTCCACTCTGTCCTCTAGTTTCACCTTCTGTATCTCCAGGAATAAATTAGCCCGTTTTTTTTTCTTTTTTCTTTTTCTTTTTTTTTAGGGCCACAACCGCTGCACATTTTTCAAACCGCTCCTGTGTTTTCTAGTAAAAAAAAGTGAGATAGGAGCAGATTGTGTTATTAGGATGTAACAGTGGGCGTTGAGCAGGACTCCTCTGTGTTGTGTTGTGTTGTGTGTGTGCGCATGGACAGATGGATGGATGGATGGATGGATGGAAGGATGGAGTGAGTGTGTTTCAGAGGGAGGGAGTGAGGGAGGGAAGGAGGGAGGGGTTGGCCATTTGATCCTCTGCAGCAAAAAACAGAGATGCTCTCTTCAAATGTCAGCCGCCTTTAGTAGTACGCAGATGAAAAAATACAAAAAAAAAAAGTCCTTTAGAAGCGCGCTGGAAATAAACACCGTGCGTCGGGAGAGGCTCCACATTTCTCGCCTGGAAGTGTTCGTCTTTTTCGGACCCCGAGACTGTGTCGCGGTGCAGAATGTGAGCCTTGTGNGAGACAGCAGATAAAGGATGGCATTTGTGGGGACTATTCTCAAATGGCTTGTAATGAATGGTTGTCATTTCCACTAATGGTTTCAAAACAGCAAAAAAAAAAAAAAAAAAAAAAAGGAGGCAAAGCACGGTGTGAGCAACATTTGGGAGTGACTCCAAGTTGCACTATTAAGAAGACTGGCTGTTTGTTGTTGGGGAGCCAAAACTATCAACAAATCTGGAGCTGACAGTGATCACTCCACTTTAAACCTCCTTGCTTCTGTAGCACTTTCCCCCTCTGTGATAATTCAAATTGATATCCATCCTCTCACCTCCCCAGAGCATAAATAATTTTCAGTGAATCTCTCCACCTCTCTGCCTATGTGTCGTTAAAACCCCCTCCTCCTCTTCCTCTCCACACGGAGGAATTATCAGATGCTCTCAGCGCATATATACACAAACTCTGCATACAACTACATCAATTCCCAGTCCTGGAAAGAAGAGGAGGAAAAAAAAAAAGAAAAGTCCCCTGAATGAATTATTGGACGGTACCACTTTTCCAGGGTGTGTGGGGGTGGGAGTGTGAAGGAGTACTACAGGAGCCTCCATAATGCTTTTTTTTTTTTTTTGCGCAAAACATCAAGAACTTGTCAGCCGGGGTTGAAATGTATAAAATATGAGCTCATTCCGGGTTTGTGTGTGTGATGTTGTGTTGCAGTTCACAGATGCTTTGTGGCCGATTACAAACTGTTTGTGTTGTTGGAAAAAGAAAAAAGAAGGAAAAAGGAGGGGAAACTTATTTTCATATGTGGATAAAGCGTGTGCGTAAAGAGACAGTTTGAAGTTGTCAGTTTTGTTGCCTCAGATGATGTATGTGTTGGAGAGAAAGGGGGAGGGAAGGGGAGAGAGAGAGCGAGAGAGAGAGGGAGAGGAGAAAAGGGGGAGTGTTTGTGCGCACATATGCCCATTGAGTTAGTGTGTAGTAAAAAGGGGGGGACCTGAAGCCCTGCCCATCTGATGCTGGAGGTTTTACTACAGCTTCCGTGATGTCATGGCAAAGGGCGGAGGGAGGAGTTGGATGGAG
>NW_007579366.1:16918-18722 GCF_000690725.1 Stegastes partitus | reverse complement strand
TCCTCCTCCTCCTCCTCACCCCACCTTCTTCTCCGCTTTTTGCTTAGATGGCCACGTAATGTGCTCTCCGTGTGCGCCTCGCGGTTCGTCAAAGCACCTGCGTCCTAAGATGGAGGAAAAAAGAGATGAGGGATGATGATACACCGAGTGTTATGTCACCCGCTCTTTAAGTTGCTCTCCATCCCCGCTGTAGTAGCCTCACAGCACCGCTCGATACCGCTTCAGCGCTGAGTAGACGAGCTCTCGAGGGGGAAACTTCAGCTGGGAGGAAATCTTTCCAGCTTGGACGCAGATAAAACCGCAAAAAAACTTACTTTAACCTCCGCGTTTTATAGTTGCAAAACCATCCTTAATCATAAAAAGGGAATAAGATCATGCATGTTAAGTCTGTATTTAAAAACGACGCTTTGCTTTCACTGACTTTACCTGCTGCTAGATGATCTATTTTCGCCTGTGGCTGGAGTTTAAATGTGAGCCTTCACTCAGGTCTATTGTTGGTTCATGTGGAATAAATACAGGGCTGAAGATTGAGGCAGAAATGATAAAACACCTATTGTTTTTCTTCCGTTTACTTTTCCTGTAAAATGTAGCCTAGTTTCAGGGGATTACAGAATTAGGTTATTGGGGCCTTATGCTCGCCAGTGGAGGCCATAACAGCAGAGTGTATGGAGCAGGCTCAGATATGAAGTTGTGTGTATATGTGTGTGTGTGTGTGTGTGTTGCTGTGATAGGAGGAGGAAACCTCTCTATTTATGAAGGGGTTGAATAGCCGACGGTGAGGACAGCAGGTGCCGGAGGAGGGAGGCGCAATAAACATGTTGGAGGAGCAGCTGGGGCCAAATTGCACCCTCGTCATTCAAAGCCTATCAGAAATCTAAGCAATACAAGCAGAAAGGTCAGGGTCGGCCGTGGCTTTCAATGGAGAGGAGGCATTTAAAGAGCCTGGAAATAATGAATTTCATGCCCCAGCGTTGAAAGGGAATTAAATAAATTGTAATAAAAGAAAAAAAAAAGAGGGAAAATTAATTAAAAAGTAAGCTAAATAAATGCCGGGGAGATGTTTCTGCGGGACTTTCAGGTGTAGTTTTGTAAGCGGCGGTGCTGGTTTGTGTTGTTTCCTCGGAGGTCAGGGTGGCCCTCAGGGGAGCTCCTCCGAAAAAGCTGGTTACCATGGCGCCGCCTTCCCCCTTCCTCACCCCTCCGCCCTAAAATAAAAAAAACAACTCCCATCCCATAACTGATAAGAGCACGCATCTGCCACTCTGTCCTCTTGTGCTGCTGCTGCTGCTGCTGCTTACCTTTCTCTTGTTTTATTTGACCTTCAGCAAACTTTCTCATCATCAATCTATACATCACACATTCAATTTCCACACCTGCCAGATTAATCCGGCACTTTTTTTTTTTTTTTGTCCTTTGGCACAAAAAGAAAACCAGCGAGTAATATGAGTCAACTTTTGATTTCTCGGTCTCTTCTGCCCGGCTCGCTGTAATCACACTAAGTTGTCTCTAAATCCTGCTTAACAGGACCAGGGGTGTACAGCTGGCCTCGGCCCTGTATGTACACTAATACTGTTACAGACAGTTCACCCTGGTATTTAATCTAACTATGGATTTAGGCCTCTTTGCTCCATTGTCCCAGCACAGTAAGCCACAGTCCTATAATGGTATTACTTGATCCTAAACTTCTGGTAAAAGGCTCCTGGTTTTTTTTTTTTCTATCAAGATAAAGGCATTGATTTAGTTTTTTCTTGGCAGGATATGGGAAACTTAAATGCAAGCTTTGATTTAAAAAAAAAAAAAAAAA
>NW_007579366.1:0-16248 GCF_000690725.1 Stegastes partitus | reverse complement strand
GGAGGAGGAGGAGGGGGGGAGGTGGAGGAGGAGGCGGAGGTGGCCGTGAAAGTTGATAAACAAGCATTTTGTAAAGAGTGCTGGCTGAGCTGAGCTTTGGTTTGCGTGCGATGGGTGAGGCAGGGATGCTGCGTGGGGAGGAGGGGGGGGTTCAGAGGGCCGGTCTGCTTTCAGGACCCCTCGGATGGATGGATGGATGGATGGATGGATGGATGGACACGCGGCTCTTTGTTTGTCTCCGTGTGCTTTAAGTGTGCACTCTGGGTTCAGCCACAGGACAGGACAGGAGAGAGAAAAAAGAAAAGCTCGAGTGGAGGAAAGGTAGAGAACAGGGAGGAGATGCACTCTGCAGAGGCCACAGAGGTTTTGTTTTGAGCAGCAAAATAAAAAGCTGGAATTATACAAATATTCGACCTTGAGTTTCCAGCATAGATGCGAAATTCCTCCTGAGCAGCGTCGCTATAACTTCAATTTACATTTTCAACAGAGTGACCTAAATGTTGATCTGTTTCAGAGTTATGTGTCCTTGATGGATAGGGAGCCGTGAGGAGTTTGTCTTTCTGCTGCAATCCATGTAGAGGTGAACGCTAAAGGGTAGAGATGTGTGTGTGTATGTATATGCGTACAGTATATAAATATCTGGAAAAGAATCAGATTTCACTGTACCAGCAAGAGAGAGAGAGCGAGAGAGAGAAGCGACATCCGCTGAAGTGTCTTAAAGCTACACTAGTTGAAAAGTTCAGCCCACGGCGTTCGTAGAAAAAAAAACACACCACACACTCTCTCTGAACTTGAATCTGGGCTGTTAGGACAAAACCCCTGTGTTTTTGTATTTCAACGCCGTCTGAAGTCTGAAGTAGGATTTGTAATAGTCTGTTTCTCCCGGGCCGTCATCACAAAGATGAAGCAAAGAGCTATTACCTTGATGAAAAAAAAAAAATGGGAGAGAGAAAAGAGGAGGTGGGAGGAGGAGGAGGTTGAGGGGGGGAGAAAAGAAAGAGGTTTGATTTATGTATGATTCATTATTTACTGACCGCTCTTCACCCCCTCTCTCTCTCTCTCTTCCCTCCTTCCTCCCCCAATTCGCTCATATATGCACCCCTGAAAAGCTTGATAAAAATGCGCAAATTTGATTGATTCTAATAGCAGACTGACAGGGACCCCAGCTGGGGCACTTAGCCTTTTACTGTGAGCCGGAGCAGCGAACGTACTCTTCTTTTTAGTTAATAAAGGAGTGTCTGCAGCACGCTCGAGTGCCCCGACCTTCCCTTAAAGTAGCACCCCCCCTCCGCCCTCCTCTTCCCTTTATCCAAACCGCTGCCCCATCCGCTGGTGCTGATGCTCATGATTTCATATGACAACTCTCTCTTTTTTTTTTTTTCCTCTTTTTTTTTTTTTTCTTTCTGCTGCTAGAAAATGAGTTTCGGGGCGAGCTGGTGAACCAGCGGTGGACACGAGGCGAGAGGACCAGCAGCCGCTGTCAGGCCTCCCAGAGACTGCAGAGCCGTCGACCAATCATGGTGAGTGACAAGACCCCCGCCTCCCCCTTCTCTCCTCCTCCTCCTCCCCTCTTTTCATCACTCACCCCTCAGCACCCCCTTCTCAACCTGATTCTGCTTCCTGGGCATTTCCCCAATCCCCTAACTCAGCGGGGAAAGTCCAAAAGGGTGGAGGCAGAAGGAGAAAAAAAAAAGAAGAAGCTGTTTGTGTGTTTGTGTATTGGTGGTGGTGGTGGTGGAGGGGGGGCTACGCCGGACAGAAAAACATGAATCACACAGCCCATCAAATCTCCCGCTCGGCCCTGCCCATCCCTTCCTCCGCCTCGGCCCCGCTCAGCTTAGTTCAGTTTAGTTAAGCTCAGCATGGCACAGCTCAGCGTTTTCCTGCTGCTGAGTTCACTTCACAGGATTTTTTTTCTCTCTCTCTCTCTCTTCATTGTAACACAATCAAAAAAAAAAGAAAGAGAAAAACTCAAAAGGATGTCCTTGAGCTGCTCATACTTTTTTTTTTTTTGTCCATGATATTCGGCCTTATCAGCAGAGGAGAGAAAACGCTCTCTTCTCCTCCGACCGCCTCTTTTTAAGTCGGTTTCCTCCCTAAAACTGAAACTTTGGACCCACGCTGCCTCCGACTCAAGGATGTTTCTCCTGAAGCTGGAAACACCTGCTCTCCCTTTTTTTTTTTTTTTTTTTCTCTTGCAACTCAACAAAGAGATGGAGGGATTGAGGGGAGATTGAAAGAGAGAGCAGTGGGAGGAGGAGGAGGAGGGTAGTTTTGCTTCCCCCTGATGGCTCGGGTTCATCTGAAGAGATGACTTTTATTGATTTGGTTTGATTTCTGCTGCCGAGGGAGGAGAGGCGTCGGTTTCAAACACTACATCACGGGACGCTGCTCCTGTCTTGTTGGGCCTGGCGCTCATGATACCTTCTTATTATCTTTTCAGACTTGTAGTAACACTGAGATGGATTAGACGGCGGATTAGAGCTGAAGAGACGTTTAGCTACGAACCCTGAAATCACATGACTCACACTGTAAATGGCAAACCTCCGACAGCATCTGACCCATTATGCGGTCACACATGCTCAGTCTTCTTCGCATACGAAGTGCGAAACTCACCCTCCCCTCCCCTCTCCTCGCTACCCGCTCTGCCTCGTGTGAATCATTAAAGTGAAACTGTGGAAGGGGTGATCCAACATGGAGGCCGCGCAGCGTCGGCCCCTCCTGCGCCTCTAATTGGCAGCTGCTGTCCGCAGGTAATTTTTGGAGATGTCAGTCTTCGTTGCCTACTTCCAGCTCCTCTCTCCGGGTTCCCTTAACCCCCTCCTCTCCTCATCTACTCTTGTAAACCTGAAAATGAATAAAAGAGTCATTTATGTGCACCAGGGGACGGAGGGTGACCTTCTCTCTGAAGTCATTGCCCCCAGCCAGCCATTTACATAGAGCTGTCAGAATGCAGAGCAGAGCCGAGACCCTCCTGCACCGACCGCTGCACACAAAGAAGGACATAATTGATAATGTACAACACAGCCTGTAGGGATGAGCCGCGTCGTCTTCCTCCTCCTCTTCCTCCTCCTCCTTCTTTTTCTTCCTCCTCTGCCGCTGCTCCACACCACATTTCACACCAGTTAAACCCCGGACACATATGCACACAGTCCTCGCCGCCGCCGCCGCCGCCGCCTCCCTCCTTCGTTTTTATCACTTTCTCACCCCCCGTTTTTCTTTCTTTGCTCTGCACAAGACACTGCTGGCACTGTGCAGGCCCACCTACATACATACATCGTTCAAGGAGTTTAATTAAAAGACAGCAAGGTAAAGGACAAGTTTTGAACATACATTGGAAAAAAGAAAAAAAAAGGGGCTCTTTTGAAAGAGATTATGAAAATCAGGTGAATGCCTGCCTGGCTGCATCTGGATTCATTTGCAGTGACTTTGTGTTCATACAAATTTAATGAGCTGGAATTGAGAAAAAGGACAGGAAAAAGAGGAGAACTCAGATGTGCTTACCTATTTAAATGTGCGTAACTATGGTTACACAAACATGAAAGCAATAGGAGCCCTTTTCAGTCCAGGTTTTGATTCATCCGATGACTATCAATGTAAGGAGGAGGCAAAGGAAAGGAGGGCGAAGAAGTACAGGAGCAGCAGAATAGTATAGCCTGTAATCTTTTTCATGAAGAGGGAATGTGTGGTTCAGTCTCATTCAGACGCACAAATGTATTCACAAACACCCCTCCTCTCTTACATTCAGCCGTTGAAATCATCCAACAGCGGGTTTTGTACATCTGTTCCACCCGTGTTAGCATCTGATCCAACTTTTAGCCCTTTTTTTTTTTTATACCAAAGCAGGGATGAAACGACCCACGTCAGACCTTCCTCCTGTTGTTCAGGAGGAGGAGGAAGAGTCTTAATCAAATCTTTTACTTACTGTAAGTAAAAGCAGCAATTAGAGCTGGAACAGTGAATTGATTTCTCGCTCAGTTGCTGGAGAGAAAACAAATCAGCAGCTGTTTTGACAATCAATTAATCAGTTCAGCCAGTTTCTACATTCTTTTTATGTCATATATTTGATGGTAAACTTGGGTTTGGATGATTTAAATGTGTCACTTTAAGCTGAACGTTTCCAGCTTTAGGGAATGTTTCAAACCAGTATATAACCAGTTTAAAGGAACAGACAGGACATGCAAACTCCACACAAACAGACAACCAACCAGGTTCAAACCTTCTTGCTAACCAACGCGGCCGACATTCCACAAGCAAAGCAATTCATCTGTAAAATAAAAGGCACATTATCAAGTAAAAACCCAATTAGGAAAAGTTTATTGATAGGGTTCCTTTTTGCAGAACAAAATCTCAACCAAGAAATTCAACACGAGACGACAACAAAAAGAGAGAAAACCAAAGCAGCAGTGGATCCAAGATTCAAGAGTTTTTATTTGTCTTATGTTTTATACAGTTTGTGCAGTGAAAAGCAAAGCGACTGATCCTGAAGCTGTGCAGCAACAATAAGAACAGTTTTTTAAAAAAATAGAAACTTAGAGAAAAAGTCACAACATCGTAAATAAAAGGCAGGTAGAGTTTATTTATCTCTACTGATCCAAAGATAAATAAAGTCATGCTACAAGTAAATGACAGAGGTCACTTTAAATTTAAAAAACAAAACAAAAAAAAGCCTTAAGTTGCTTTTTAAAGGCATCAGCTGAGACCTGCAGGTGGACGAAACTTCAGAAGAGAAAATATCAAGATCTTTCTTTTATTATGAAAAAATATGAAGTCGATCTACAGGAAGAGCATTTCTTTAGTCTTTAAGCTCAACCCAGAAGCTCTTCTCAGAGAAACCAAGTGACCTGGTAGATGTATAAAGAATATAACATATCAGGTGCCCGACCCTGTAAAAACAACAGTCCTAAAATAAATCCTGAACTTCACAGAGAGCCCTTGTAGAGAACATGAAGTAGGTGTGACGACCTGCTGCACCTCGTTAGCAGCCCTTGCAGCGGCATTAATTGTCTCAGTTTGAGTATCGCTAATTAACGGCATTATTTACGAACACGGTTACTAGTTAGCGTGAGTAAAACGCTCCTTAAAGGTAGAATCCAGTGCAATCTTTGGCAAAGTCCCGGTTCGCTTGCTGTTTGTTCAGAGTTTGTGCTAAATGAAACCTGGAGTGTGTGCACAGACCACTCTGCAGACATTTGCAGCCCAAAGTTTGTGTCTGCATGGCGATGACGCTAGAAGGACGGTCATGCTGCAGTTCTGTGCATGCACAAATACAGAGCTGTGCATGCATGCAACAGAGACTTTAAAGCAGGGGTGTCCAATCCTGGTCCTGGAGGGCCACAGTCCTGCATGTTTTAGATGTTTCCCTTCTTCCAACACACCTGATTCAAATGATCAGGATCGTTATCAGGCTTCTGCAGCGCTTGATGATGAGCTGATCATTTGAATCAGGTTTGATGGAAGACGGGAAACATCTAAAACATGCAGGACTGTGGCCCTCCAGGACCAGGATTGGAGGCCCCTGCTTTAAAGCAAACTTCCACAGACTAGAGACGAAAAACATCATAACAACAAGAACATGCCCACGACGTCTGTCCACACCTGCAAGAGAGCATAATAATATAATTAAATAGGAAACAAAACGGCTCAGATGGAGCCTGTGCACAGAGGAATGGTACAGAAGGATTGAGAGGACGGCAAATCTGACACCCGCTAACGATCTAAGATGTAGAAATTAAGTAAAACTACAGAAGTATTATCTCAAAAGCGTATTTTTGTTATCCGCCGTCACCGTTCGCGCGTTACCGTTTGCTATCTCTTTAAACCGTTTGGCATCGTTTCCAGCTAACTGTTTCGACTCCGCTGCTCACTTGCTAATTAGTCATCATTCTCCCTCCGCACGTGGCGTTCAGACGTTACAGCTGACTCCATGTGTGGAATTCAATTTCAGTCGAGTCGCAGTTTCTGCTGTTTTTTTTTTTTTTTTCAAACGAGATAAGCTGCTCCACGTTATTTCCTCACAGCCCCTCGAGCAACTGCAGAAGTTACGCGGGCAGACTGTTTGCTATATGTGACTTTATTTCAGCAGCAAATTGTAACGAGTCTGTTTTACGAGCTGTTACTGGGCGTGAGGTTTACATGACGGAGAAGTTAAGTTCTGTCATATCTGGACGAAATGGAGTGACTGTGAAATTTACTTAAACCTACCTATGATTAGACACAACTTTCTCTCTTCATCTGCTTTTCTTTGATTTCTTTTTTTTGTTAAGTGTCATTGTTAGAAGATTTTTCATGATTTGGATTCACAGAGTCGTACTATTTGGTCAAAAATGAACTTTTTTGATGTTTTATTTTTTCATATATTATTACGATTCTGCAGGAATATTATATGTATTTGGGCGAAATATTGTTTGAAACTTGGAAAATTGGTGACAAAAAATGACCTGTAATCAAATACAACCAACTCTCGTCATCTGTTTTTCTTTTTTTTCCATTTTTATATTGCTTGATGTAACGATAATTACAAAGAATCTGCTGTTTTTCTGCAAAACATAACAAAAAAGGATTTGAAAAATGAAAATAATCGAAAAACAATACATCCTTTAATGCTGTAAATACGATATGCATTGGAAATTGGATTAATTTGACTTTTTCTGCTTATTTTGCTCATGCATCTAGTATATAAAAAACATTGTACAGACGTGTTAGCAGAGCATAAAAACAACCTTAAAGTGCCCGTTAAATAGTAAATAAATGAATAAAAGAGAAAGTAGAGCCGCCCACCACTGAGGAATAATGAAGTTTACATCATGGAAAAGTTGTAAAAACAACAAGTTTTATCAGATCTGGATTAAGGTGGCCTGTAAAAACTCTAATGTCTGATTTTACTTGAACCAACCTGTAATCCAACCGCTTCTGTTCATCTGCTTTTTATTCTTTTACAGTAAAAGTTTCTGCTGATCAGTAGCAAAAGTGGGATTTGAAAAATGAAAACAGTGAAGAAGCAATAATGTGAGAAAGATGTATAATACCTCGTTTTTTAAATTTCACTCTTGATATGTCATCTAGTACATAAAAAAACACAAAAAACTCGCCTTTTCTGACTATAATTTAAAAAATTAGAAATGTAATTGATCACCAATGAATCGTTTAATCAGCAATCACACTAACAAACAGCAAATTTAAACCTGTTTGCCTTTAAAAGCTGTAAAACTTCTTTATATCTTTAATTCTAATGTTTTCATTTCACCATCCTGGTTTCATTACATTGTAGTCTGACCTCAGTATAATGACAGTAAAGCTACTACTCCTACCAGGAAGTACAGCTGTCACGTACAAGTAGTGGAGTAAAATATTTATCATTCCTCCCAGTCAAGTGAAGCAAAAGCACCTCGTAGTCGTCGTACTTATTACCCGCGCTTACGCTCCACCGCTTCGCACATTTATGCAAACCAGACGGCGGAGTGTAGAGGAAGTGGACTTTACGCTGGCGGAGGCTTGAAAGTCATCGCTGCACACTTACTGCTGCTCTTCCCACACAGGGCTCGGATGGAGTCAACTGCTCCCTTCAGGCAGGGCACAAAGCCGCTGCTTGTTGCGTGAGTCTCTGCATTAACGCCGCTTGATCAAAAGAGTCGATGCCAGAGTCGTCGAGGAAAAAAAAGGCGTGTGGACGCTGGAACAGGAAGGGAGGAGCTTCTCCCTGCACCTGTACCTCCGGCCAAAACACTAAACGCTAATGAATGAAGCGCAGCCTCTTCAGCGGCGGCGGCGGGGCGAAGAAAAGCCCCTTAACAACAACAACAACAGCGTGTTTCATCCTCCTCTTCATCCCTCTTTTCCCCCCTCCTTCTTTTCATAAGTAGTCTATTAGCAGGAAAAAGGGGAGGCATTGCCAAATAGAGACGCAGAAACAGGGAGTCCCAGTGTTTGAGTCCCAGCGTGGCGGTGCCAACTTCACTATAGAGGGGCAACAAAGCAGCTAAGTGGCTGGGCATGGAGAAGGGGAGAGTGGGCAACTAACTGGGGCGGGATAAAAGAGGCGAGGGGGGGTGGATTAGATGGAGGAGAGAGTACAGGAGGAAGGAGAAAGAGACCTGAGCTTTAACAACAACAAAAAAAAAAAGGAGAGTCCAGTAATCAAAGCTAATGGCTCCATTGTGTCTAAAAAGCATCTGATAGCCTTAGAGTGCACCGAGAGCAGCGCCGAGGAGGTGTGGCCGAGGGTCAGCGCATATGTGTGTGTGTGTGTGTGTGTGTGTGTGTGTGTGTGTGTGTGTGTGTGTGTGTGTGTGGTTGTGTAGCTGTGTGTGTGTGTGTCGGAGGCAGCAGGGTTAACACCTGCTCCTTTGTGGCTTAAAAGCTGAGCCAGGAGTAAGCATCGGGCTCGACACAACACAACACGCAGCTCCTCCTCTTCCTAAAAGGGTTATTACGGCGGCTTTTTAGCAGCCCGTTGCCTCTGTGTGTGTGTGTGTGTGTGTGTTTTTTTACTTTTTTTTTTTTTGCTTTATTATTATATTCAGCATCGTTCTGATTGTGGGCCCCCCGTGCGAGCCAAGGGGCCGTGGCCTCTGCTCAGACCGCCGCCTGCCGCCTGTGTGCAGACTACAATCATGAGCAGCACTCAGATGCAGGAAATTACAGGGAGAGTGATGGGAGGTGTGTGGATACAGGCAGGAGGAGGAGGAGGGACCTGGAAAAGTAGCGGCAATAGCTGACTTTGTTTTTCCCTCTCAGCCCTAATTGCTGATGAAGTGACGCTAGCCGCGCTAAGTTTCTATTTCTGTGAGAGAATTAAAGATGGCGCCACCTTTGCTGTGTTTCACTGAGAACGTTCTGGGTTTATTAAAGCAGCAGTTAGCTGTGTGGTGGGCTATAGTTGAGACATTCACGGTTTGTTTTCTCTCTCTCTTTTCTCCCTTCCTATGATCCCAGATGAGTGTAGAGGGTGATGACAAGCGAACTCGCACTCGGTCCAAAGGAATCAGAGGTGAGTGTGTGTTAAGGAAGCATCTCTGCAAACTGTTGGATGCACCTCCGCCGACACAACAACACCAACGTTCATGTGTGTGCTGGATTTTGTTGTGTGCATACGGATCTGTGTGTGTGTGTGTGTGTGTGTGTGTGTGTCTGCATTTGCATGTGCAGGTGTGAATGTTTATAGAAATACTGAACAGGAGTCATAACTGTCATAGAAATTAAAATAAACACTTCATGTAACACCAGATCTCATAATGATCCAAAAGAAAACACGCACTTTTTTGTTGACGTTTTAATTTATCGTATATTATTACAATGCTGCAGAAATATTGAATTTTGTTGAAAAAAAAAGGCAGAAAGAGTCTAAAATAGTGCATACTGGCTACCTACAGCTAGCTAGTGAGTTAGCATTAGCTCACCATTAGCGAACTTTCCCAGTTTTTCTTCTTTTTATTTATTTATTCAGTTTGTTGCATCACATAAGTTTTACAGAAAGTAAATCTAATCACAACGGAGAACAAAAAGCCACAGAAAAAAGTGACACTCTGTTTTATACAAGATCTCATAATGATCCAACCGCTAGTGGTCGAAGTAGGGTTTGAACACGGAAACAAAACGCGCAGGAGCTCTACAAAGTCATACTGTGTGGTGAAAAAATGATGTAGGAACTTTTTTTGACATTTTAATTAATCGTATATTACTACAATACTGAAGGAATATGTAATTTTGTTGGAAAGAAACGGCAGAAAGTGTCTGAAATAGTACACACTGGCTACCTACAGCTAGCTGGTGAGTTAGCATTAGCTCACCATTAGCGAACTTTCCCAGTTTTTTGTCTTTTTTATGTATTTATTCAGTTTGTTACATCACATAAGTAATGCAGAAACTCTGTGTTACACCAGATCTTGTAATTAACAGTCAAACAGCAGGATTTTCCTGATTTAGGTCGAAACATGAAAACAAAATGAAAACACAAAGGAGCTCGGCTGTTCAAATGTGGCTAAAAATGGTTTAGGAACTTTTTTTTCACATTTCATTTTATCTTATGTAACTTTACTTCTACAGAAATATCAAGTTTTGTTGGGAAAAAAACACATAAAGAGACCAAAGTAGTGCTCGTGTATTACTTACAGCTAGCTAGCAAGTTAGCATTAGCTCACCATGAGTGAACTTTCCCAGTTTTTCTTCTTTTTTCTTTATTTATTCAATCAGTTCGTTACATCACATAAGTGATGCAGAAACTCTATGTTACACCACATCTTCTAATTAACAGTCAAACCTTGAAGTAATCCTGGTAATAAAAACTGCTAGTAGCCAAAGCAGCAGGATTTTCCTGATATAGGTCGAAACACGAAAACACAAAGGAGCTCGGCTGTAAAAATTTAGCTAAAAATGGTTTAGGAACTTTTTTTTCACATTTTATTTTATCCTATATAACTTCAATTCTATGGAAATATCAAGTTTTGTTGGGAAAAAACACATAAAGAGACCAAATTAGTGCTCGTGTATTACTTACAGCTAGCTAGTGAGTTAGCATTGGCTCAAGCTACGCTATTTTTTTTCCATACTGAGGTCTGGCTAATTAAGAATCACCTTAAAGTCCTTGATTTAACCCCTAAAAACATATCTCTGTGTATCAAGGTCACGCAATTAGAAGTTTTTTTTCGACGTCAACAATTCCTTCCTGCTTTACAGTGGCCCTACCCACTCGCTGCAGCTCAAGCACACCAGCTCGCCTACACTGTAAAACCACTCTACCCTCCACAATAGGCAGTTGTAATATTAGAAACCAACTCTGTTAAGGAATAACGATGCAGAAAATCCCACCCTGCAAGCCAACACGATTGGTTCTTTGGGTTTGTTGAAACGGTCTGAATGGAAAAGCTCAGCCATGACTGCTTATTTCTCTCATGGCGCGTCATGTAGCATACAAAAATATCCCCCGATTTATTATGCTGCTTTTCAATAACTTTATTCAATCACAAACACTTTTTTTTTTCAATCTGCACCTCCTCTTATTATGTACACAACAGTTTTTTACAGACAAATCATGCAAGACGGGCAAATGAGCCGCTCTGACCTGATTTAATTAAAACCTCATGTTTGTTGCTGCCTGCACTTTGAAGGTGGGATTCCAATACAAATCACACTTTATCATTTGATTAGTTTGGCTTAAATGTCCTGGTTTTTTGTTGCATATTTTGTGAGCAAATAAACTTTTAGACGGAGGAAGTAAACAGAATACAATTCATGGTCCGCATATGGAACTTTATTGTAATGACAGTGACAATATTTGAATTTCGGCGTGTCCTTCGGTGAGCGTGCGCGTTCGTACATACTGATGCGTGCGCGGCTTTCTTTGCGTGTTTGATGTTTGGCGGCGAGAGCAACAGTTCACAGGGCGTTCAGAGCACGAGAAGGCGTCCAGTCATTCCCACTGCATGATGAAAGACGGAGAAACCGGGATGCTGCACACACACACACACACACACACACACACACACGACGCCAGCAGTGTGTTTGTTGGTGTTTATTTTCTTAGTGTATCTTGATACCCGAGGTCTTTCTGACATGTGATTAATGCATGTGATATCGGAGCCCAAACTGAATTCTCCAGCATCGTATTGTTTTCTCATTTCGCTCCAAATGAAAATAGGATATTTCTTCCAAAACTCATTCTATCGCTCAACACTCCCAATCGATGGCCGTGCAGCCGGAGCTCGAGCAGCCGGAGCGTTGTTGTTTTTTTTTTTTGCGCGCTTTGATTTATGTTTGGAAGGCAATTACTATAAGTTGTCCCTGAAAAGAAGTGCTGTTTTTCCACTGATGAAGGCAGTTTTTTTCCCCTTTTTAATTTCATTTTCCCCAATTATGATAACCAAAGTGTAACAATTAATCATGTTTTATTGCTGAAGTCTGCATATAATTGTCACTTTTTCTTTCCCCCTCCTCTCCTCTCTCCTGAACAGCACTATGTAATTTGGCTGATTTAGGCTTTCTGCTGTTTGCCTTTGTGCGTTTTTCTATGTTTGTGCAGGCCGGCACTTACGCTCCTGTTTGTTTTATGCTTGTGTTTGCATGTGTGAGTGTTTGTATGTGAACTCGGGAGCGTGTAGGTGGTGTTGTGTTTTTTTTTTTTCTGTTTTACCTCCTGATCATGCAGTCAGCAGTGTGTGAGCCTCTACGAGGAATCCTCGCGGGATTCGTGTGCATTTGTGATTTATTGATCTGAGTTTCTTTTAGCGGCGCGGCTTTCTGAGCAGTCGTTCACCTTTGTTCTCCCTCCCCGTGTCTTTCTTCTCTCCCAGTTCCTATTGAGCTCGTAGGACAAGAGCTGAGGTAAGGAAACACCTTCATCTTTGTGCAAATCCCCTTTCATAAAGTTCTTTTATGTGCACCGCCGAGCCAACCCCACCACCCCGGCACTCATAGACTCACTACCGGTGCTTCTTTAGATGATGCTGTATATTTATTTATTTATTTCCCTTTTTCTTTTTTCTTTTTTTTTTTTTTTTTATTTCTTATCATCAGCACTTCTCAGCTCGTGGTCAGTGCCTCCAACAGTCTGCTATTGATTTTTCGCAGCCTTTTGCTATTTCCTGCTATGAACACATACAGTAGATGCAATGAAAGGGGCGTATGATCTTTTTGCCATCCGATCGAAGGATATAGGAGAGAGGATTGGCGAAGGCCGATTATTTCTCCCCCTCTCTCTCTCCTCTCTGCCCCTACCTACCCCTCTCCTCCTCCTCCCCACAGTTTCCCACCCAGGCGGCAGCTTTCAGGGCCGCCAAGCCAGTTGTCCTCCTCCCTCTAAATGATTTTTTCATCCTCTCTCATTTCGCCACACTTCACCCTCAGAGCATTGATCTGCACTCCAAAAAAAAAGCTTTAGGTTTCGGGATTAAGAAGAGAGGAGAAAAAAAAAACAAGAGGGAGGGCCGCAGAGCGCTTAATTTAAAATGCAAATGCAGCATTTTTTAATAAGTGAAATTAATAATAAGGATAATTGGAGTAATAAAGGGCAATTGCTGGGGGAAGTTAATGAGAATTGAAATGAGCCATCCTGAGGGGTCATAGCAACCTGAATCAAAGGAGAGGGAAGAGAGAGGCAGAGCGATGATGATGATGACTGGTGAAGAGAGGAGAGCAGGGGAAATTACAGCAGGTCTCGGCTGATCCTTATCTCTCATAGTAACAGGATATAGGCCAGGGTTGATGTACGACATACAATATTATGTTTTCCCCGCTTTGATGCCACCTGCATTCACGCGCTGGCAGGGAGGCGCCTTTGTGCATGTGCATTTGTGCCACATGCATGCTCGGTTTGCATGCTTTGCTTTGTTGATCCTAATTTATTTTGTTTTTTTTTGTTTACTGCCTGTTGGTTTATCATTGCTGCTGCTGCTGCACAAGAGACTAAAAATGCACCCGTGTCTTAATCATATCTTTAACCTCCATCCATCCCATCCAGCTGCCCCACCCCTGGATGCAATGGCTCCGGCCATATCAGTGGGAGATACTCACGACACAGAAGGTAGGGCAGATTAAAAAAAAAAAAACAAACAAACAAAAAAAAGAAACCCACCCTCTGTCTGTCCTTCTTCTCTGTCTGTCTGTCCGCCTTGCCCTCTCCACCCCGCAGCATCTGCTTTTGTGCTTTTAAAGGAACAGTTTGGCATTATGGGAAATAATGCACTTTATTTGGTTTCACGCCGAGAGTCGGATGAGATGATCGATACCACTCTCGTGTCTAAATATGAAGCTGCAGACGGCTTCGCGTGAGCAGCGAGCCCGGGTCTGGTCCACTCGTAACAAATCCATCCGTCCATCCACCACCACATTCACACGAAATGTGAAAATGTGGTCTTGTGGAGAGTTTCTCCGTCTTGGCCAAGTCTCCTCCAAGACGCCAATAAGTCACCGCTCGCAGCCAAGAAACAGGCCCACACAGATTACACATTAACCCTCTGAACTCCGAGCAGCTTTTGTTTTTTTTGCTCCATTTTTGCTTCTTTCATGTTTTTACTCAAATTTTTCACTGCAATAAAAAGTCCTGCAACTCTGTGGAAAGAGTAGAGAACTTAAAAATCCTCATGTGCAGTAGAATAAAGGTTTTTTTCATTATGTATTTTACAAACATTGAAAAAAACTGCAATTAATATGAACAACATTGTTCCAAGTGCCCACACCTGTTCCCAAAACTGTCATACATGATAACGCTAAATACTGCAGATAAACATCAACGCCTGCACTTCAGCCAAAAAGTCTGAATTTATTGGTCACAGGAAAGTCACTCATAGTTTCCCAGTTACAATAAGAAATGCAGTTTTTTTGTTTGTTTGTTTTCTGACAGAATCTAATTAGACAAAACTGTTCATTTTTGATTAGAGACTTTAGATGAGACCTTAAGAAAAAAGTGAATTTAATTTAAAGTTAAGATTTGCTCAATTTTCCCAACAGAACGGCACATCGCAGCTGAGTAGTTCAAGGACCATCTGGAAGTTAGAAATGCAACAAATTTTTCTGTTTTTCCAGTTTCTGCTCTGATAGCTGATAACCTTTTAATTCTTGATTAATTTAAAGATGCTAATTACCTTCATTTGTTATCTTTGGACCCAGACTTTTCTCGCTGTTTAACAGTCGTTATGCTAAACTAGCTCAAGCTAAGCTAGCTTCATATTTGCTACAGGAGAGCGGTATTGTTTGGTTCCTTACAGATTTTTAGCTTTAATAAATATGAAAATATCCATCATGTAAAAACTAGTGATGTGGATTGAGATTTTTTTTTTTAAAATCAGTCCTTTTTAAGCAAAGAGGGATTTTTTTCTGCCTTTGTTTTATTGGCGTGACTTTTTAATTGTTCATAATTTACAAGAAGAAGCAAAGATTTAAAGGACAAGTATGTAAAACTATATTAATTAATATAAAAATTAGGTGACATTAAATTAAAAATATTGTTTTCAGCCTTAAAGATTCCTTGGCGCTATTTTTCGTAGTCGTTTTAAAGATACTGGCCAAATAAAAAAAAAAAAAAGAGCACATCCTCGATATAACTTTGAATAATCACATTCCAGTGAGAACCGCTGTTTTTGTAAATTACACCAAACACCCAGAGCCTCCGAAATCCAAACCTTGGTATTAAACTTTTAGACGGGCCGCGGCGAAATGTGATTTCTGCAGGTTTTTATTCCGGCTTCGTTCTCTTTCTCCGCCGCTCCTCATCTGCGCCGTTCGCCCTCGGAGACCCCCGGAGACTCGGGGCAGCTCACTGGCTTGTGACTCCTCTTTATTGAGGGGCAGATATTAGCTATCTGTTTACATGTGTATTCGTTCAGCAGGCAATTTCAGATGCACTTTGTTTATAGATCGTCCCTCGGTCTCCCTCGGCGTCTCCCAGGTGAGAGTAAGAGGGAGTTTATTGGATTTCACCCTCCGCTGCCTCGCCCGCCCGCCTCTCCATACAAGTTGTTCATTAAACGTTCCACTCAATTGGCTGAGATTGGTTGTGATGTCTGAGTGAGCAAAGCATGGCGCCCCCCTCAGGCCACACTCACACTCCTACTCCATGTCGAAACACACCCTCCATCTGTGGAGTCTTTGAGGTGCATGAGTTTCTGTTGGACACGTTAGAGGCTGTTTCCGTCTTTTGCATTCATGATTCTGTCGTCTCCTTCTCCGCTCAGCATTCTCGGCTGCCCCATCGCGAGAAAGCGCCGCCTGGAGGAAGCAGAAGCCGAGCAGGAGCAGGAACAAGATTCGGAGCGTCCCGCCTCCAAGAGGAAGTCCCATCCTCTGAAACTAGCCCTGGACGAGGGCTTCAGTGCAGAGAGTGACGCCAGCAGCGAGGCCGAGGCCGAGGCCGAGAAGGATGGAGAGAAGCCAGAGGAGGCCAAGGAGGTGGAGGAGGAAGAGGGGGATGCAGGTGTAGAAGAAGAAGAGGAGGAGGAGGAGGAGAAAGAAGAAGAGGTGACAGAAAACCTCCAGCAGGATGAGAAGACAAACAGACCAGAGGAGGAGACACAGCAGAAGGAGGAGGAGGAGGAGACGCTTCAGAAGGAGGAGAAGTTTGCTTCAGATGAAGGTACAAGACAAGAAAAATGCCAAAAACAGCTACATATGTGGGATTTTAAGCTCTTTATCTTTATTCTGCATCAGATTTAAATGTCCAGTGTGCAGGATTTAGTTTAGCAGAGAGGCTGCAGGTCACAACAAACTGAACATCCTTCACTTTCCACCCATTCATGGAACATCTAGTGCAGGGGTGTC